>NC_142106.1:7311666-7487500 GCF_056152115.1 Neolamprologus brichardi
CTGAGTGTTGAAGTAGAGAATGTCAAAAGCTCGATGGTGGCTGAGACGCAGCAGAGTGGAGGTTGAGTGTCTGGCTTAAAACAGGACATGTTAACTGCATTTAACCTTCAGTTACTCTTTATATAGTTAGGTAGGACTCAGACCATGTTTCTTTTTAGCAGAAACACATCACACCCAGTTAACCTGCAGTGTTGAAAACATCTTTTCCGACAATGTTTGCTACTCTACAATCCGTCTTACTCTGTAGTAAAATCAGCCATATTTGACCGTACTGTTGCTCCCTGTGATGGCTGCACTTACAGCCACACAATGGTAATACCCACCATGTTAGTGTCGAGGCTTATAAGTAACATTTCATTCACATTTGTCTTTCTTTAAATATAGGAATTAATTTACAGGACAATAAATAACCGGTTTTGGTTTAGAGTTAATTCACATATCCACATAACACTGCATTCTAAAATAAGTGTGCACATTTTAGTTTACACTGTTATGTATGATTAATCTTTTGTTTTCTGAGTTACCTTAGTTGCAGCTGTTCCAGTCCCTTGATTAAGGAGCCAAGAGGTGGAAAAGGGGCGGAGCGAGCTTTAAAGGAAGACTACAAATTGGTTCATGCCATAACTCGGGACCATGGGGGGGGGGAATTGGAGTTCATTATGTTTGGTTTTGTGTATTTTACCCCTTCTCCTGTTTTTGTGGACTGATCAGCCACTATTTAAGTTTCCCCTTTGTCTCGTGAAGGGAGGTCAGTTTGTTTGAGTTATCAGTAGTGTTGTCAACTTTGAGTAGAGTTTTGTTATTTTGACCTCTTTTATGGGCCCAAGATTTTGATTCTTTTTGCATGATTTAACCAATTATGTTTTTTGGGTTAAATAAAAAAATCATTTTTTTGGACTTTAACCTGTAATAATGTGAATTATTGTTTGCAAGATGGTTTGTTCCACAATGGATTGTGTTGCTGCACGGACGTTTTAGAGTGACACACAAGTAAGGATTGTTAGGCTGTATGTTGCTGTTGTACATGGCAAAGGACCAATCTGAGTCGCATGACTTGTTAATAAAACTTACTACCCTGTAGGAAATAGATATTCTGGAGTCTGTCGTGAATGAGACCAGAATATAACATGGTGGCAGCGGAGCAGGTAACGGAGTAAGCTGCATGGCTGGAGTGGACCACCGGGAGACGCCTGTCGGAGCGGTGAGCAACTAGCGGCTAATCGAGTTAGCACCCCCGCGAGGCATGGAGGGCCTTAAAGCGCCGCCGACGCTGGTATTGGACTCCAGTAACCTATCACGGACATGGAAGACCTGGAGGGACGAGTTTATGCTCTATTTGGAGCTGACCATGGACTCAGACGGCGAACAGAAAAAAGTAAGCCTGTTCAGTTATCTCGTTGGTGAGAGCGGCAGGGTGCTGCTAGACACGCTAATGGGCGACACGGCGAGAGATTGGTGGACAGTTAAGGACATTATTGAGAAGTTTGATAATCATTGCAATCCTGTAGTTAATGAAACTGGAGCGTTATCGGTTCTTCACGAGAAACCAAGGCGCCAGTGAGACAATCGACAGCTATGTGACGGAGTTAAAGCTGCTGACAAAAACGTGCAATTTTGGAGTAATAAGGGACTCACTGATTCGTGACAGGATTGTATGTGGACTTAACAACCTGAGTTTGAGGGAGAGACTGCTGCGTGAGGAAAAACATGACACTGGATGCATGCATACAGCACTGCAGAGCCGCGGAGCTGTCGCGGGAAAACAGCAAAACCATTTCGGGAGCTGCAGTGGAGGAGGTGCATGCTGTGCGTGGAGCTGCGCGCCAGAAACGGATCGGCGACGCAGTGGACTGTAAGTTTTGTGGCAGAACACATGAAAAAAAGAAAGAAAAATATCCAGCATACAGGAAGAAATGTAAGAAGTGTGGTAGAGAAAACCACTTTGCAGTTAAATGCACGGCACATTCAGAGCAGAAGAGAAGGACGAATGTACACAACATGACAGCATGTGAGAGTGATGAGTATGAGGACGTTCTCTGTGTTACAGAGGCTGACACACATGATTCAACTACAAAGAACACTGACAAAGTGAGAGGCACTCAACTGTTTGCAGGCATGCTGATGGGTAAAGAGATTGTAAATTTTCAGATTGACTGTGGTGCCAGTTGTAATGTAATGCCAATCCATATGCTGAGCCCGAACACACAGTTGGAGGACACACAGACAGTGTTGATGATGTACAACAAAAGTAAGATAAAGCCGTTGGGAAAATGCAAAGTTAAGCTACGTAACCCAAGAAATCAGAAACTGTATCGGTTGGAGTTTCAAGTGGTTGACAAAGACTGTAAAGTACCACTGCTGGGCAAGAGAGCCAGCGAAGCGATGAAACTCATAAAAGTGCACTATGAAAACATCTTGAAACTGGACAGCATCGTTACTTCAGAGCACCCAACAGCCAGTGAGTGGAACATGGATCAGATTAAAGCAGAGTATGCCGATGTCTTCACAGGAGATGGCTGTTTGGAGGGAGAGTTAAGGCTCGAGGTAGATGAAACTGTGAAACCAGTGCAGTTACCAAAACGGCGTGTCCCTATTGCAATGATAAAGCCATTAAAAAAGGAGCTTCAAGATCTTCAGCGCAGAGGGATCATTACACCAGTAGAATGCAGCACAGACTGGATCAGTGGGATGGTTGTGGTCCAAAAGCAGAGTGGGGACTTAAGGGTGTGCATAGATCCAAAACCCTTAAACAAAGCCCTACAACGGAGCCACTTCCCATTGCCCACCATTGAGGACATTTTACCAGATCTGTCAAAGGCTAAAGTGTTCTCTGTCTGCGACGTGAAGAGTGGATTCTGGCACGTGAAACTGGAGGAGGAGTCAAGCTACCTGACAACATTTTCGACTCCATTTGGGCGCTACAGATGGCTGAGGATGCCAATGGGGATAAGTCCAGCTCCGGAAGTGTTCCAGGGGAAGCTCACACAAGCTTTGGATGGACTGGCAGGGATCTACATTATTGCAGATGATGTGCTGATCACGGGTCAGGGGGACACAGATGCTGGAGCAATACGTGACCATGACGAGAAGCTGAGACAGTTTTTGACTCGTTGCAGGCAGAAAAACATTAAGTTAAACGCAGACAAGTTTAAACTTAAACAGAAGGAGCTTACGTACATTGGACATCAGCTGACATGCAACGGTCTGAAAATAGACCTAGAGAAGGTTAGGGCTATAGAACAAATGCCCAGACCTACAGACGTGAAGGCAGTACAGAGACTGTTAGGTATGGTAAACTACTTAGCAAAGTTTTGCCCACATCTGTCTGACCACTGCGACATACTGAGACAACTGACACACAAAGACAGTGAGTGGAACTGGACGACTCGACATGAAGCTGATGCTTTTGGCTGTAGTTTTCAGTATGGAGAAGTTTCATCAGTACACATATGGTCGTAAAGTGGTGGTACAGAGTGATCACAAACCCTTAGAGACCATTGTAAGAAAACCGCTGTTGAGCGCACCCAAACGGTTGCAAAGGATGCTTAAGCGCATTCAGAAATATGACATAGATGTGGTGTATGTGCCAGGCAAAGACAAAGACTGACAAAAGAGACACTGACGGTGACATCAGACCATACTTCTCATTCCAGGATGAACTGAGTAGGCAGGATGGACTTGTGTTTAGAGGTGAACGTGTTGTTGTCCCAACTACCATGAGAAAGGAGATCATAGCTAGACTACACTCGACACACCTAGGTGTAGAAGGTTGTCTAAGGAGAGCCAGAGAGTGTGTGTATTGGCCAGACATGAATGAACAAATTAAGACTTATGTGACTAAGTGTGACATCTGCAGGTCAGTTGACTACAGACAGCAGAAAGAGACCTTGGTCCCACATGAGATCCCGACTAGACCATGGGCTAAGGTGGGCTCAGACCATGTTTGACAACAAGGACTACCTTATCACAGTGGACTACTATTCAAACTTCTGGGAAATTGACTATCTCCCAGACACCAAGTCCACCACAGTGATTAGAAAGCTGAAGGCTCACTTTGCCAGACAGGGCATCCCGGACATTGTTGTTTCAGATAATGGACCACAGTATACGTCCAGTGAGTTTCTGAGATTTAGTCGACTGTGGGATTTCCAGCACAAAACATCTTCACCAGGTTACCCTCAGAGTAATGGGAAGGCTGAATCAGCAGTGAAAACAGCAAAGAGGCTGCTGCTAAAGGCAAAAATGGCGGGGCAGGACCCGTATCTTGCGATTCTAGACCATCGCAACACACCATCACAAGGCCTGGAGACCAGCCCAGCTCAGAGGCTGCTCAGCAGGAGGACACAGACGCTTTTGCCAACCAGGACAAGCCTGCTAAGGCCAAAAGTCATTCCGGCCCTGCGGGAGTTGGAGATGAAACAGAAGCGCCAAAAATTGTGCTATGACCGATCAGCACGAGACATGGACTCTTTGAAGCTAGGGGACAGTGTCAGAGTTCAGCCTTTTGACCGCCATTCCACTTGGAGCAGGGGAGTGGTGATTGGGACTGTTGACCCGAGGTCCTATGAGGTTCAGTTGGACTCTGGAAGTGTCCTGAGGAGGAATCGGAGGCACCTGAGACATGCAGGTGTGATGGATCAAGAAAATGCCATGACAGACACTGGGGCACTGAGCAGTTCAGTGACAGCTCCTTCAGAAACTCGTGAGCAGCAGATCAAGACTGACGAGGTACCAGGGGGTGTCAGGACAAGGTCAGGCCGCAAAGTGGTTCCACCACTTCGGTACAAGGACTATGTTACATAATGAGGATTTATTGTTTATTGTTTGAGGGGAAGAGTTGTGTATTCTGTGGAAATTGATGTTCCCTACAGCTTGCAGAAATGTACATGTTTGAATAGTGGAATGCTTTTGTATTCTGGGAGTGTTTCATATTGTTTTCTCCCTCAGTGAGAAGAAGGACAAATCCAAAAAAAAAAAAAAAAAAGGACTTCTGTTTTTTCCAAACAACAAAAAAAAGAGAAGGGATGTAATAATGTGAATTATTGTTTGCAAGATGGTTTGTTCCACAATGGATTGTGTTGCTGCACGGACATTTTAGAGTGACACACAAGTAAGGATTGTTTGGCTGTATGTTGCTGTTGTACATGGCACAGGACCAATCTCAGTCGCATGACTTGTTAATAAAACTTACTACCCCGTTGGGTAGGAAATAGATATTCTGGAGTCTGTCGTGAATGAGACCAGAATATAACATAACCTGTGCCTAAGTTTCCTTCACTGCTCGGTCCATCACACTCCCATTGAAATTTATATAGCCTATTTAAAATCTAAAACTTACGATTGTCCGTAGCCTACTGTTGTTACCACTGTCCTGTTTGCAATGGATACTGAGAGAGGACTCTTTGTTAGTGATCTTAATAGTATTTTTTTCATATTAATGTAAATTTTCATCTAATTGAATACAATCTATTTGTGTATGATTGTCAGTCCAAAGAGGGAGAGAGGAAAGAGGGGAATGTGAGGAGAAAGTACAAGGTCAGGAAAAACCAGGTAAGAAAACAGACAACTGAGAGGCAAAACAGAAACTGTTAAACTGACAAAGAGACAAAACCTAATTTTGCTCATACAATCTGGAAGTTGTGTTCTCCCTATATTACAGCTGCTATACAGAATCTGCAAAACAAACTGGGTTGAAACATTTTTGACCCCCTTTAACAACATTCCAACATAACATTATCATTGATTAGGGAGATTAAAATTAATGATATATTTTATGTGGTTCAGCCACAACTCTATTAAAACCTCAGCCAGTAATAGGTAGGCCAACTTTTGGACCATCTAGTTACGCAGTAAACGCACCACATTTGCACACTATCAGAAAGTGCCAAACGGTGCCCTGGTCGAGTGAGGAGCTGTAAAGAGAAGCAGAGTGCTCTGTTTATATTCTAAAAGTGTTTTCAGCGAGCTTGTTTCAAAGATTCTGTACTGCAGCTTAAAATGTTTTCCAAAAGCACACATACACTTATCAGTGTTTCTCAAACTGTTTACACTGTGTAGCACCTGATAAAAATGTCAAGCTCTCCTAAGTACCAATATGAAAGCATGAAACTCATAAATCTTACAACAACAAAATTATTATTATTAAATTTGTAAAATTAGTATCTGCAGTAAAAAAAATTTAATACATTGTATACATTCTAACATAGGCAAAGTTGCCTCCATTTTTATAGTTTTTATTAATATTTTGTAATAATTTATTCTGTTTTGGGAGTGTTTTTTAATGTTTCTGTATTATACACTATACACATTAAAAGTGAATCTCTGTCCAAAAAATGCACTCAGTTTACTTTTTACTCACTATGAGCATCATTCATTATTCTCCCCCAGTAATTAAGGTTAGGATATGTTTGTTTTTTTTAAATTCCAATCCATTCTTCTTTTGCAGCAACAACATCTAAGGATGCAGGGACTGACAGCACCCCCAAAGCTCTGATCCTAGAATCGCCCCTGGCTGGGAGTAAATAAAATACAGACGCATCTGGAGATCATCCTATGAAGTCCTATTCTAAAGGCTGATCTGAGGAGCATTCCTCACACACACCTTTATAGCGTAAGGGCGGACGGGCGGCGGGGGTAGCCCTTTGGCACCCCTGCTCAGTAGGCTCCCACTACTCTCTCTCTATAGAGATTGAAAATGTGACGTCATTATGGGGTAAAACCGCAAAGAGTTCTGGGAACTCGTGGCAAGAGGTACTAGTGATAGGATTTCCGGCTTTTTTTAGAGATCCGAACCGGCTCTTCAGGTTGTTTTGTTTCTTTAATTTATTATTATTTATATTTAATCATTAACAATAATATAAAATTATGCAGAAAAGGAATTACTAATGTAAAAAAAAAGTGGTTTTATTTATATATGTTTATATATGGCCCCTACAGACAAAGCACGTACAAACTCCAAAACACATTTCTAGCGTTAACTGAACTTCCAAAACAGAGCTACCTAGATCACTTAAATTACACAATTGAAAGCATGTGTATTTATAGACAAGCACTCATATTTATTCAAATAATTAAAAAAAAATTAATTTACCTGTTAGTACCACACACCAAATCCGGTTGTTGATACGTCCTGGCTTGTGTAGCCACTAGGTAACAAAAGCTCAACACTGCGCCCGAGCATCCTGGAGCACTTCTGTTGTCCTTTCTAAGTGCTTCTGAGATTTTACGTGTTTTGGAGTTTGTACGTGCTTCTGAGATTTTACGCGTTTTGGAGTTTGTACGTGCTTTGTCTCTAAGGGCCACCATAAATATACTTTATTTATTCACTCCACATAAAATGTAATAAATAAATCATATAATACAAAAACAACTATTTACATTTTACTTTTAACAATTTAAATTTTCAGCTTTTTCCTTTTAAACAAATTTAACATGAAACAACACAAAACACTGCAAACCACAACACAACTAAATATAAATTAAAATATTAAAACAAAAAGAAGATGCACATTCTCTGTCATATGGGCCTGCATGATTTCTGAATCCTTTATCATCTGCAACTGAAAATAGTGGATGATTACTATACCTTTCTAATGTGATGTTGTTGTCCCTCGCTCTTTCTCTCTGGCTCTGTTCCTGTGCTACTGCGAGTGTAACTAACTCCCCTCCCCCCTCTGCCCAGTGCAAAGTACAGGCCGTGCATGCGGAGTTTAAAAGGGCGAGAGAGAGGGTGAGAGAAAGAAGAAAAAAAAGAGAAAAGAAAAAGAAAAAAAAAACCCTCAAGGCTCCCAATAAGGAGTCGGCTCGCGTCGTTCACTTCAAAGAGTCGGCTCTAAGAGCCATTTCGTTCGCGAACGACCCATCACTAAGAGGTACTAGCGCACGCAGGCTTTCAATTGAAATCAGTTACACAGCGATAAAAAGAAACACAACGAATGGCAAGAAGCTGTTGTATTATTAACTGCAATAGCCGGTCACGTGACAGCTACGGGAAGCCGACGGATAAAGAGATCGGTTGTTATCGGATTATGTTGTGGCAGAGAAATTGTTCGAGCCATGTTTCTGAAGTAACAAAGAGCCACGGATGGCCTGGATTGCAGCCATTCAAAGACCAAATATAACGTCCCAGAACACTCCAGCTCACATGTTAGTCTGCTCCAAGCATTTCCACAAAGATCAGTGTTTTGTAGTAGTTAATACGTCATTTTCCATAACATAATTGGTGATATAGGTTACAAGCAAGTCTGGCGCTGAACAGAAATTGTTGCACTATGCTCCTTTGTTTATTGTGCATAAATAGTGAATTGTCCTGACACAATATTGCGTTTCGCTTCTGTTATTACCATGGTACATTGACAAAAGCATATACTTTTATTCACAGGATAAAACAGTTTTTTTGTATGACTAATTGCCCAGTACGATGACAGCATACAATATTATTGTCACTGCTACATTTCTGTGATGCGTACCATAAATTATTTCCACTACTAATTAATTACCGTTTAGCTTAAAGGTCCTATTAATAATTTGTATTTATGAAGACGATTTGTGAGACTGGTAAACTTATGATACGTACGATGGTCTTTCGTTCTACACGGTGCATTTCAAGGTCCTGTACCCATCCGTCGGTAAAATGTACCTGGGCTTGTTGCAGTGACCTGAAGATACTAAACTTCATGAGTGTATGCACTCATGAAGTTTAGTAACTTCAGGTCACATCGTTCTCCTTCGTTTTGTACATACCTTTTTGGGGGGCAAAGAAAAAGCAAGAATTTATTGGAACTGGAGAATGAACGTTTTGCGGTGTTGCAAATTATTCACCTTGGGGTTGCCCTCCCCCAGGCTTGTACCTGTGGCTTCCTGTCCTGGGGGTTGGTTGTTCTCCTGCCCTGCAGCCCATCCTTTTGTTCATATTCCAAGACTAATTTTCTATATGTATCCTTACCGCCTAGCAACCGCCATTTCACAATGTTGCAAGCAATCACAAACTCTACAGTCTGTCTAACTCCAATGTATACCAAGCAATCTATTATTCTTAACAGAGCTAAACTCAACATAAACTGAACCCGCATTAAAGTTAGCTCGGTGCTTACCTTTAGATGAGCCCACAAACCGAGAGAAACTCCGTGATGAAGCTGGAAGTCTTTCCAAACAGTAAAAAGATCAGGGAGCAGAGACCCACGTGGTTCACGCTGATCTCAGCTACAATCCAGGAGACAAGGGTGTGCAGATCGATGCAGATATCGATCCAAACGTTGGTAGTAGTATATGTTCCTGTAAGTTCACTACTTTACTCCCGTTTCATGAAAAAGCAGCTCTCTCTGCTCGACTCCTCTCCTGCACACACACTTTGCTCCGCCCCATTTTCCCGGCTCTGCTGTGATTTGTGGCTGTGCGGTCACGTGACTCAGCTGCACAACGTAACCACGTGGGGTGTTATTTCAAAATTAGCGCCAATCACCTTTCTAGTGATGGTAAATTTGATTCTTTTTACTGAATCGTGTTTTAATGACTCACTCACCAAAGCCAATCGGATTTTTTGAGTCATTATATTCACTGAGTCAGTTGACCAGAGAGTGCAAAGAAATGTACATTGTCACTCAAACTTACTTTGTTTCTTTTTTCATGTAAATCCTACTGCTAAGATGAGTGATTCTAAAAGAAAAAAACTATTTTATAGAGCAAAAAAGAGCAAAAACATTACTAAAATTAAGCAATTTCCTATCAGAATTTCTTAATAAACATTTATTTTGTTTATTTTTATTTTATTAGTATTTTCCTTAAATGTGTCAAATATATATTTTCTCATCTAAATGTCCACTGAGCTGTGAGCCAGGGGGCGGTAATGCGCCTTAACATTGGTTGCCAACCAAGAAGAAGAAAAAGCTGTAACCCAGGAGGGAGGGGGTGAGTGATTGGTCGTGTCCAAATTCACTGGCTGCATCCTCCTGAGGACCTGGCCTTCGCGGTCTACGTGGGCCGGGTCCTCAGAAGGTCGGGTAGGCCGGAAGTAAACGGCTGGGGAAATTGGACGGTCTAGCCTTCTGATTAGCGTCACCGCTGTCTCGGTGGAGTTTAATAAACTCGGCCATCTGCTCCTTGCTATCTAAAATATAAAAGGACACTGGCGTAAATTCTCGACCGTCTCACACTTCGCATTTGTCGGCTGCATTCGGAGTAGTCTACGAATTTGGAGAGCCTTCGGCGCGTCACTGTGACTTAATCGGTCTACAAATGCGGCCTCAGGAGGATGCAGCCCATGAATTTGGACACGACCAGTGATTCGTTCGCTCTATAATTCAGCACAGGAGGGAGGGGGTGAGCGAGTCCTGAGTGATTCGCTTACGCTTACGATTCTGCACAGGAGGGAGGGGGTTAGTGAGTCCTGAGCAATGACTGTATAAAAGATGGACGACGCGACACCGCCTCCTACCATTGTGCAAAAATGAAGCCAAAATATCCCGCTTGTGGAGGTTGCCATCTTGCAAATTTGGAGCCAGAGTCTGCGCAGTAGTGACTTGAGGTGGAGCGACTGTGTAACACTCCCACCCACAGACGTGACCGCAAACACGCCCCCCTACAGTATGTCTGTGAAGGTTCTCAGTCATCCAGGTCATCGTGGTCAAAGGAGCTTGCAAAAAAAAGCGTCTGGACTTCTTTAAGTTACTTGAAGATGTTTCACCTCTCATCGGAGAAGCTTCTTCAGTTCTAAGGTCAAATGGTGGAGAGTCCCAGATATAAACCTAGTGGGAGTATCTCCCCACAGAGGGACAAAAGGACCCCCTGATGATCCTCTAATTGCCTGAGCCAAGGTGTGAAACTGGGTGTGGGTCCCAATCAGCCAGAGTTTCGGGTGAGTTCATTGTGAAACCTGGCCCCACCTTATCATGCGAATTCCTGAGGTCAGATGGCCCAGGATGTGAGTGGGCGTTAAGTCGTCTGGGAAGGGATCTCAAAACTGGATTATAGATGGCAGAGAGTTGGTGTCGTAAACCACCGCCTCTGTTCAAAGATGGTCGCTCACAGTGGACATAGATGGCTTCTTTCACTCCTCTTTCAAACCATCTGTCCTCTCTGTCCAAAATGTGAACATTGGCATCCTCGAAAGAGTGTCCTTTATCCTTAAGATGCAGATGGACAGCTGAGTCTTGTCCTGTGGAGGTGGCTCTTCTGTGTTGTGCCATGCGCTTGTGAAGTAGCTGTTTGGTCTCTCCAGTGTAGAGGTCTGGGCATTCCCCGCTGCACTGTACAGCATACACCACATTGTTAAGTCTGTGTTTTGGCGTTTTGTCTTTCGGGTGAACCAGTTTTTGTCTGAGCGTGTTGCTGGGTCTGAAATGCACCGGGATGTCATGCTTGGAGAAAACCCTCCTGAGTTTTTCTGATACACCGGCTACGTAGGGGATGACAATGTTGTTGCGTCTGTCCTTCTTATCCTCCCTCGCTGGTGTCTGATCTTCTTTTCTGTGCCTCTTTGCTGACTTTAAGAACACCCATTTAGGATAGCCGCACGTTTTGAGTGCTTCCTTTACATGTGTGTGTTCCTTCCTCCCATCACCTTCCTCCAGAGGGTGATGGGAGTCAAACAGGAGGTACTGGTCCGTGTGTGTGGGCTTCCGGTAAACTTCGATGTTGAGGTTGCCATTCTCTTCAATGTGCACAGCGCAGTCCAGGAAAGGCAAACAGTCGTCCTTTGTGTCTTCCCTGGTGAACTTGATGTTTTTATCCACAGCGTTAATGTGCGCAGTGAAGGATTCCACTTCTTGTGTCTTGATTTTGACCTAGGTGTCGTCTACATATCTGTACCAGTGGCTGGGTACTTTTCCTTTGAAAGAGCCAAGAGCCTTCCTTTCCACTTCCTCCATGTAAAGGTTGGCTACAATAGGTGACACGGGGGAGCCCATGGCACAGCCATGTTTTTGTCTGTAAAAGCCTTCGTTGTATTTGAAATATGTAGTGGTGAGGCAGAGGTCTAACAGTGTGCAAATCTGATCGGGTGTGAAGTTGGTCCTGTCCTCCAAGGAGCCATCTTCTTGTAGTCGTTTTCTGACAGTCTCCACTGCCTCCGTGGTGGGTATGCAAGTGAAGAGAGAGACTACATCAAAGGACACCATGGTTTCATCTGGATCCAGGGTAAGTTTCTGGACCTTGTCAGTGAAGTCGGTGGAGTTCTTGATGTGGTGTGGGGTGTTCCCCACGAGGATGGTAGCAAGGTGTTTTGCAATGTTATAAGTGGCTGAGTTTATGCTACTGACTATGGGTCTGAGTGGGACAGCTTCCTTGTGGATTTTAGGACCACCGTGGTCCTAAACACTACAGATTACCATACAAAGATCACTACTCTCCTCAGTGACAACAATACCTACGAAACCTTAAAGCGAGACCCCACAAGCAGCTACAAAAAGAAAGTTATAGCTTGCCTTCAAGACTTTAAAAAGGACAAAATCATTGACCGCCTTACTTATCACCGCCTTTACGCAGGGGATGCCATACCCTGCATTTACAGACTTCCTAAAATCCATAAGGAAGCTGTGGATTAGAATCAGATTAGATCAGAAAAACACACATTTACACATTTACCATCAGGTCCCGAGCTACTACTAAAGATAATGTTACTGTGCCACGTGCATATCTTTGGAAATAATGACTTAGGTGGCAAAATTTGAGAATTAAAATCAGTTAATTAACTAAAAAGATAGAAAACAAGTAGAAAACCAAATTGAAAGGAAATATGTGTCGATGTGGCTATATTCATCAGCATGAACATCAGACAAGTTCAGGTTCTGTCACGACCGGGCAGCCAACACAAGGAAGACTCAGATGCAGACACCACACAGAGGCTCGGAGGAACAGTGTAAAACAAGATTTTATTTTGGCAAAATCACTAAATATGAACTAAAGGTGAGAGGCAAATTAATCTACCCTCTGGAATTGCTCAAACCCATAAACTAACACACGATGCTACAAACTCAGGGGACTAAAAAACTGAAAATTAACCCACACTATGGCAAGCAAGAGACTCAGAGTAACAAGATTCAATATTCAAGTGGGACACTGTGAACAACAGCTGAACTAAGAAGTACTAAACTATCCATCCATCCATCTATTCGCTTCCGCTTATCCTTTTCAGGGTCGTGGAGGGTGCTGGAGCCTATCCCAGCTTTCATAGGGCGAGAGGCGGGGTACAGCCTGGACAGGTCACCAGTTTGACGCAGGGCTAACACATAGAGACAGACAACCATTCGCGCTCACATTCACATCTATGGGCAGTTTAGATTAATCAATCAACCTTTGGACTGTGGGAGGAAGCCGGAGTACCCGGAGAGAACCCACACAAACACCAGTAGAACATGCAAACTCCACACAGAAAGACCCCGGCCTGATGAATTGAACTCAGGACCTTCTTGCTGTTTGGCAACAGTGCTAACCACCGTGCTGCCCCTAAACTATACTATAGCACTAAACTATATTAGAGCAATCTCAGTAATTCACTCAATAGTGACAAAAAACGAAATTATGAGACAAGAGTCAGACTATGTGTGTTGTAGCAGAGTAGTTGAGGTCTGGGATGCGAGTCCTCCCTGCTGCTGTGACGCCATGGGCGATCTGCTTGTCTCCACACCAGGGAAAAGGGTAACATCTCCTGGGTCAAGGTGCTGTTTCCCCCTCTGGGGGCTAGGGTACCTGGACCTGGAGTATAGAATATGTTTGGGGAGTGTGACACTGTGTGTAGAGTGTCCATTAGTGTCTGTCTCCACATTGGGTGAGTGCCCAGTATTTGTTTGTGTGCATGAGGGTGGGAATGCACGTTTGTGTCTCTACGTCTGTGTCTATATGTCAGGTCAGGTCTTAGACTACACCTCTCTGGGATCATCTCAGGCCCCCCGAGATATGGAGGCCCATCTCCTCTCACCACACTCCCTGACGGTGGCTGATTCCCTGCATTAATCATCATGAGCTTGTCCTTGTAAAGTTAAGTGTGTGTTGACAAGATTGTTAGGTAATCATTTACAAATCTATGATATCTGCATGGACAGCGTTAACTGATGAGGTTCATCATGGCTCAAACTACTTGTTCTGAGACCATTTCTTCATTTTTCACACCAAACTGTTTAATCAGACAAACTTTACACCGAGTTCATACAGTAAATACACTAAAGTGAAAGGAGGAGCCAAAAATTTGAAGGAATTTGAATTAAGTAAAAGTAATCACCTGTGATGCTTAAAATGGTCCTGATGTGTGCTGCTGTTTTTAACTTTCAACATTTCTTTGCTGCCACTGTGAATACGAATGTGTTCTTTTCCTAATTAAATAAATGTTACACTGACTCACTGCTTCATCTTCTGGTACAAACTGGTATTACATGGAAGTACAGCCCAAAACCAGTTTAGCTTGAGTTTCTTTTTTCTGGACATAAAGTCACAGCAGGTGTTGTTTCAAAGCTGGTGGACAGATTTAATTCATTTTGGAAGTTTTAAGAGCAACTGCTGTGAAAATTTGTAGTTTTGGGAGAAAATGATTTAAGAGAAGATTTTACAACAGCAAAAGATTAAATATGAATGAAGGATTGAAATTTAACTGAGGTAACACATAAAATGAATACAACTACTAAACACTACTGTGTCCTAAGGGAACAAAGAATAAAATGTAACAGAGATAACATTTTAAAGAATTAAAATCCCTCAAAAGAAAATACATAAACTTGATATACATATCTAGACATGCAGCTTCCTAAATGTAACATTCAGGATTATTCACTGCAGCTCCAGAAATCAGAGCTACCTCATCAGATCCAAGTGTGACATCAGCTGACACTCTTTACAGGAGATTCCATCTGAACTCTGTGGAGCCTGATCTCAAGGTTTTTAAGTCTGACCCTGAAACCAGAAGAGGATCTTTCTCTCTCTTCAGATTCATTGTGATCCAATGATTTCAGTCCTGCATGATCAGGCTGATGTTTGGACAGTGCAGATAATGAAGTGAAGGTTTTTGCACATTGGTAACAGTGAAACAGTTTATTTACAGTGTGGAATCGTTTGTGTTCAGAGTATGAACTGAGATTCCTGAAGCTCTTGTCACACTGGTCACAGCTGAAGTTCACTTCCATGTGTGTACGTTCATGTTTGTTATGATGACCTGATTGTGAGAAACCTTTGTCACAGTGTCTGCACTTGTATGGTGTCTCTCCTGTGTGGATTTGCTTATGCTTTTTCTTTAAGCTCACGTGCAGTGGTGAAGGATGACCCACACTGGTCACAGATGTGCTTTTTGACCCCACTGTGAAAGAGTTCATGTATTTTTAATGTACTTGGTGTGTGGAAGCCTCTCCCACATTCTTTGCAGTAGTTCATTTTGTCTCCAGTGTGGCTATGTTGATGTGGTTTTTGGTCCCGATGATGATTGGAAGTTTTTCTACAAAGGTCACAGAGAAACTCTTTCCCACCACCACAGTGACGACAGGGTTGAGAAATGGATCCATGTGCGTCGCTCTGCTTCTAAACAAAGACATTGTAAGTCGGGGAATTCCTTCAACGTTTTTATCCTGAACGTCGCCTGAAATAAAGAGCATCTCTGCCAACGTCCAATTACATTTTACTGTTTACATTACAACACTCAGCTTACTGAGAGAAAATGAGTCTTCATTTTTCCAAACAGTTCATTCAGTATAACTCCATAAGTTTACTGATCAGACTTGTTCCAAATAATCACGTTACAATTACAAGATAAAACTAAATACATAGCTTACAGTAACTGCTGTTGTAGAATTACTTTCTGGTGTGGATCTGTTGGTGTTTATTCAGCTGATGTGGAGATTTAAAAGTCTTCTCACACAGGTCACATTTATAAGGTCTCTCCTCAGTGTGGCTAAACATGTGTCGTCGTAACTTTGCACCTGTTGCAAACAGTTTCCCACACTGATCACAGCAGGAAACATCATTTCCAGTGTGAATCCGTAGGTGAATATTTCGGTACCGTTTGTCGCTGAAACTTTTTCCACAAAAGTCGCAGCTGTACGCCTTAATTCCAGACTGGGTAATTAGATGTCTCTGTAAGTCGCTATTTAGAGCAAAAGCCTTTCCACACAACTCACAGCTGTGTGCTTTAAATCCACTGTGGATGATTTGGTGTTTTTTTAAGTGTGCAGCCTGGGTAAAAGACTTTCCACACAAGTCACAGCTGTAAGCTTTAACTCCACTGTGGATGACTTGGTGTCTTCTTAGGCTTTGAGCCAGGGTAAAAGATTTTCCACACAGGTCACAGTGGTACGCTTTAAATCCACTGTGGATGACTTGGTGTGTTTTTAGGCTTCGAGCCAGGGTAAAAGACTTTCCACACAAGTCACAACTGTACGCTTTAACTCCACTGTGGATAAGTTGGTGAGTTTTTAAGTCTCCAGCCTGGGTAAAAGACTTTCCACACAAGTCACAACTGTATGCTTTAACTCCACTGTGGATGAGTTGGTGAGTTTTTAAGTGTCCAGCCTGAGTAAAAGACTTTCCACACAACTCACAGCTGTAAGCTTTAACTCCACTGTGGATGAGTTGGTGTTTTTTTAGGCTTTGAGCCAGGGTAAAAGACTTTCCACACAGGTCACAGTTGTATGCTTTAAATCCAATGTGGATGAGTTGGTGAGTTTTTAAGTTTCCAGCCAGGGTAAAAGACTTTCCACACAGGTCACAGTTGTACGCTTTAAATCCAATGTGGATGAGTTGGTGAGTTTTTAAGTCTCCGGCCTGGGTAAAAGACTTTCCACACAACTCACAGCTGTAAGCTTTAACTCCACTGTGGATGACTTGGTGTTTTTTTAGGCTTTGAGCCAGGGTAAAAGACTTTCCACACAGGTCACAGTTGTATGCTTTAAATCCAATGTGGATGAGTTGGTGGGTTTTTAAGTGTCCAGCAAGGGTAAAAGACTTTCCACACAAGTCACAGCTGTAAGGTTTAACTCCACTGTGGATGACTTGGTGTTTTTTTAGGCTTTGAGCCAGGGTAAAAGATTTTCCACACAGGTCACAGTTGTACGCTTTAAATCCACTGTGGATGAGTTGGTGTGTTTTTAAGTTTCCAGCCTGGGCAAAAGACTTTCCACACAAGTTACAGCTGTACGCTTTAACTCCACTGTGGATGAGTTGGTGAGTTTTTAAGTGTCCAGCCTGGGTAAAAGACTTTCCACACAACTCACAGCTGTAAGGTTTAACTCCACTGTGGATGACTTTGTGTTTTTTTAGGCTTTGTGCCAGGGTAAAAGACTTTCCACACAGGTCACAGTTGTAGGTTTTCTCTCCCTTTCTTCTGTGAGGTTTGTCGGCCTCCTGAGAGCGCTGACTTCTTGCTCCATGTTGGTCCTGCAGGGACAGAGATACAAACAGAGGCAGTGAGTGAAATGCAGTCGTGGAACAAACTGAAACTCCCTCCATTGGTGGAATTCAATGTGAGAACACATTGTTGGTGTGTTTCCACCACCTTCTGGTGATAGTATCACTGTGATGGCTGCACTTACAGCCACACAGTGGTAATACCCACCATGTTAGTGTAGAGGCTTATAAGTAACATTGCATTCACATTTGTCTTTCTTTAAATATAGGAATTAATTTACAGGACAATAAATAACTGGTTTTGGTTTAGAGTTAATTCACATATCCACATAACACTGCATTCTAAAATAAGTGCGCACATTTTAGTTTACACTGTTATATATGATTAATCTTTTGTTTTCTGAGTTACCTTAGTTGCAGCTGTTCCAGTCCCTTGATTAAGGAGCCAAGAGGTGGAAAAGGGGCAGAGCGAACTTTAAAGGAAGACTGCAAATTGGTTCATGCCATAACTCAGGACCATTGGGGGAATTGGAGTTCATTATGTTAGGTTTAGTTAGGTTTTGTGTGCTTTACCCCTTCTCCTGTTTTTGTGGACTGATCAGCCCTTTGATTTCCCCTTTGTCTCGTTAAGTTAGGTCAGTTTGTTTGAGTTATCAGTACTGTTGTCAACTTTGAGTAGAGTTTTGTTATTTTGACCTCTTTTATGGGCCCAAGATTTTGATTCTTTTTGCAATATTTAACCAATTATGTTTTTTTGGGTTAAATAAAAAAAATCAATTTTTTGGACTTTAACCTGTGCCTAAGTTTCCTTCACTGCTCGGTCCATCACAATCACATTACAATGAGAGTTGTATTGAAAATGGCATTATTGAAGAAATATCGATCAGCAGAGAAACTCTTTTACTTCAGAAAAAAATTTGAGTTCAACTGATGATATTGTTATTTCAATGTGTGTAGAGAAAATATGATCTTTGTATTTTCTTGTAACTTCTGTGGTTTTTGGTTGTGAATGTAGATTCTGTATATAATGAGGAGCCCAGGATGGAAAAGATAAAGCTGCTGTTAACGGGTTTTGAAAAACCAACCAGCTGTGCACGCAGTTTCAATAACAGTGTAACTGTGATGTTTTTCTCACCTTTTGTGTTGAAGTCATTGTTTCCTCTGTAGTGGCTGAGCAGAGTCCAAATGGCTGAAATTGTTCCTCTGCTGCACCACCACTCTTCTCCTCCTGTTACTCAGCTGGGACACAAAAAGTGTATATATATGTATTTTATCCCTGACAAAAAGAAGCAGAGCAAATAAACATGACTAAACTCCTCAGTGACAACAATACCTATGAAGCTTCAAGGTGAAACCCCAGAAGCAACTACAAAAAGAAAGTCATCAGTTGCCTACAAGAACTTGAAAGGGACAAACCCCTGACCCCCTGCATATCACCGCCTTTACCCAGGGGATGCTACACCCTGTATATATGGACTTCCATAGATCCACAAAGATGGAGTCCCGATCAATCTCAATGGTAGCAGTTTAAACTCAGCCACCTACAACATTTCAAGCACCTCATTACCATCCTAGCTCCCCTAGGATGGTAATTTCGAAACATTTTGAAACTCACTTTGTTAATGTGGAATTCTAAATTTATTTTACAAATGGAGGATTTATTCTACAATTCATCATCTAAGCATCTAAGAATTCTGTATTTCGATGTGTGGTTCTCCATATGGTGGTACAAATAGAGGACATAGAGGAAGTGGCACACATCACGAGGGGGTACATGTTGAAGGCGTTAACAACACACAGTGTGGTTGGCTAGGTTAACTCACAAGCAGAATTTAGCTGTGCCTGACTACAATAGAGACTTTCTTCTTTAGATGTTTCTGAAACAAGAAGGTGTAGTAAACAGAGATTTGTTTCAGAAAAAGAGGTAAAGTAATTAAAATGACATACATAAGCACAGAATGTTTTAATCCCACTAACACATACACATACATGCAATGAAGCTCATGAATACCAGATGGTATTTTAAGCCTGTGTTTCTGATTTTATCATCTTGTTCGGTTCACTTAGTAAGATGAGAAGTGATATATGAACTAGTGGAATAATATTATATTAGGAAAGATGATTGAATGATAGCAGGGTGAACAGAATAAAGCAGAGGGTTTAAATGAGTGAGACTAACAGATTCTTAGTTTCTTGTTCCTGATGATCAGATAAACGATGAGTTTAAAATCCAAGTAAGGAACGAAGAAGGCCAAAGATTTTAAGTTTTTAGGAATAATTTTTGATTTAGGTCTTAAATTGGACAAGCATGTAAAGAAGATTGCTAAGATGGTCAAGGCTAATCTGAATTGTTTTGAGTTAATTCAGCACTATATACCTACTTCAGCAGCTCAGTTATTTATGCATTTGTCACGTTCCTGGGTCTTTTGAACCAGTGTTTTGAGTTCTAGTTCATTTTTGATGTTTATGGTTTATGGTTTATGTTTAAGTTCTTTAGGTTAGCAAAGTTCATTTGGTTATTAGATTTCTCTTTTATTTTCTTCCCCTGTATTTAAGTTTTCCTCACCCTTTGTGTTTCATGCTGCGTGTCTTATGTTATCAAGTTTGTAATGTCATGTCTGCTTCTCATGTTTCCTGTTTTATTTTGAAAGTCTGTGTCGTATGTCAAATCTGTTCGATGGCATTATTTAGGGCTTCACAATTAAATGCTAGAAAATCGCAATCTCAATTCATACTTATGTGCGATCTCATTTCCAAATGACAATGATGTAAGGAAAAAAAAAAAAGGAAAAAAAGATGACGATTGTACCGCGTTTTGATCCGGGACATAATCTGCATGAAAACAAGCGCTCACTCTTCATGCTCAACAAATGACAAGGGCAGAGCCTTATACCACGTGATACAGAAGCCAGCTGGCAGGGAAAAAACAACGGAGAGCACGTGAGAGAAACTGCCTGCCTACACAATGAGTGCAGAGGAAAAGCTCGCTGTGGGCGGTGAGAATGACAACCCCACTGTAACATTAATTCCAAGAAAAGGTTCTTAAAGAAATCTCCTCTATGACCCGCAATGAATCCTGGGATATAAAAGGACACGAAGGATACATCAGACCCATCCTTAAAATTTGGGGAAAAGTAGGATGCATTTGTCACCACAATTTGAGTACTCTTTGAATTCGGACAACACTCGTCGCATCTCCGTGACGTCATTGTATCGAAATACGGCATTTTAAGCATCCTTCTCCTGAATTCGGACACAGCCCCTATCTGCATGAAAACAAGCGCTCACTCGTCTTGCTCAACAAATGACAAGGGCGGAGCCTCATACCACGTGATACAGAAGCCAGCTGGAAGGGGAAAAAACAACGGAGAGCACGTGAGAGAAACTGCCGGAGGGGAGAAACCACAATAAGTGCAGAGGAAAAGCTCGCTGATGGTGGTGAGAATGACAACCCCACTGTAACATTAATTCCAAGAAAAGGTACTCATTCCTACGTGTGGAAGTTTTTTGGTTTCAAAGAAGATGATGAGAGTCAAAAAGATATAATTTGCAAGCTGTGTTTTGCCATAGTAGCAGCACCGCAAGCTATCACTACGAATTTGTATAACCACCTTAAACGTCACCGTAAAGTGCAATATGACGAAGCTGTAAAGGCCAAGAAAGTGACAGGAGAAAATCCGTTCCGGTCAACCACCCACACATCAATAACGGGAACCTTATACAGCACTTCCCCATACAAGTCAAACTCCCCCAGGCACAAAGAAATTACGGAGGCTATCACTTATCACCTGACCAAAGATATGGCTCCCATCAACACTGTGCAAAACGAGGGATTTAGGAAAATGATCAACACCCTAGACAAATGCTACACAGTGCCGTCCTGCAACTATTTTTCAAATGTTGCACTACCTGTTCTATACACGTCGGGCAAGGGTGGAGACGGAATTACAAGCAGTACAACATTTCACGGCAATGACAGACTTATGGTCCAGCCAAACTAAGCGTTATATTTTGTTAATAATTGCGGTTTAAATTTTAAGAAACATACCTAATACGTACCTCTCTCATCACCTTACACACGGAAAGAATACTGTTTAAAATGTTACTGTTAGAAGTATTTTAAGGTTTTGTAAGTAAGAGTAGACAATTGAGACATTAATTTTTTTTATGTTCAGTCTCAACTGTTAGGAAGTTGATGTGCAGTTAATAAGTGCAATAAATATTTATATTGGAAAAGAAAATCGTAAGAGAATCGTGATCTCAATTCTAAGCAAAAAAATCGTGATTTTCATTTTATGCAAAATTGTGCAGCCCTGGCATCATTGTCACTTTTAGAGAAATATAATCTACTTAGTTTTAAGAGTTTTAATCATTTGTGTTTTCTTATATTTATGGTAAAATGTATTTATTTTGATTGTAAGCCCAACAAGGGACAATTGTTGAAAATTAGTAATAGCTATAAACTTACGTCCGTTACATCAGTTTCATGTTTTGTACTTGGACTATGTCAAACTGCACTGTCTCTTTTAAACAAATACATTCAAATTCAAATGTGTGAGGGAGACTTTACCATGACATACACCTGGTTATATGGGAATAAACCTATTATCTAATAGGACATTAGGGTTGTGTGAAATGTGTGTGGCTGGTGAATGAATGGGCTCACGCCTGTCTAGCTTATATTTTAACAATTCCAAGCCCCTTTTAAAGGCTAATTTAAATGAACTATCACTTCCCATAACACCTGTGACCAACGGGGAAAAATGGACTAGTGGTTACAACCGGAATGGCATCTAAACTCTGAAAATATAAGTATACCGGCCCGAGGGGCCTTACACTTAAGCAAGTGGGAGCTCGTCGCCTAGCTCACAGTCAGGAATCGCGATGGAGTATGAAGGTCTGAAATCGGACATCCTCTCCTCTCTGAAGGATGATATCTCCACGATTATCAGGTCAGAACTGACAAGTCCGCTTGCAGAGGATTTCGACTCCCTCAAGTACAAACTAAGAGAAGTTAAGACGGAGATAGCTAACAACACAGCAGCAGTCCGCTCAGAAATTAACAACGTCAAGTCCGGTACTAGCGACCTGAAAGAGGGTTTATCATCATGGTCGGACAAGGTTGTCAGCCTCCAAGAGACGGCTGCAGGATTACAGACTGAGCTGGCTAGCTTAAAAGAAAAGAATGGAGATATGGAGTCAAGAATGCGGAGGTGCAATATTCGTATTGTGGCTGTTGTGGAGGATGCCGGTTCCAGCTCGACCAGCTCAGTTTCTACTCTATTGAAAGATGTTCTGCAACTGGATAAAGGAATCCTGGTGGACCGCTCACATAGAGACCTTGCTCCCAGAAGATCTAACGGGAAACCTCAAGTTATGATCGCCAAACTCCATTACTACCAAGAGTGCGTCAATGTGCTACGGCAGGCCCGGGAGCGGGGTCAGTTGCAATACAAGGGGAACCCTGTGGCCATCTTCCCTGATTACACTGCGAGCATTGACAAAGCTGGCTCCACTTTTAACGACGTGAGAAACCTGCTTTGAGGGTGTCAAGATGTCCGCTACGGAATAATGTTTCCAGAGATACTGCGCATATCTTTTAGGGGCGAGAGTAAGGAGTTTCTGGATCCTTCTCTGGATCATCTTACCAAGTTAAACTGCCAGGTGAAGTTCCCCTCCTGACTGAAATTATTACATGCTTTCTCCAATCCCACGGCGTTGTTGACATTTGGCGCTTTCATCAAGAGCATACTCCTACTACTCTCCTGTCCACAAAACATTCTCTCGGATAGATTATTTTTTTTATTGATAAACATGCTCTTCCACTGGTAGAAACTTGCGATTATCAATCTATTGTTATTTAAGACCATGCTCCCTTAGTGATGAGAATGCACATCCCTGGTGCCAATCGCATATACTGTGCCTGGAGTTTTAATCCTCTTTTACTCTCTAACGAAGCATTCACGAATTTTTTGAAAATCTGAGATTAGAGACTTTCTTGAACGAAACCAGACCCCTGGGATGTCTTTTTCAGTCATATGGGAGTCACTGAAAGCCTATCTTCGGGGCCAAATTATCTCATTTTCAGCAGCAAGAAAAAAAGCTGACACTGAGCACTTGAAACAGCTATTAGATGATATTTTGCAGCTAGATATAAACTACAGTCACTTACCATCAGAAAGCATCCTTAAAGAACGTCAGACCCTCAAAATGAAATTTGATCTTATTTCAACACAGCAAGTGGAGCAACCTATCCTAAAGTCTAGATGTACTTTCTATGAGGAGGGTTTAAAAACATAAACAACTGTGGGATACTGTTTGTCCGTGCGTTTGCTCCCGACGAAGGAAAGACCAATTCTGCAGGGGAGACCTACCTTGGCACTTGTGCAAGTGAAGCCAAAGGGAAGATTTGCTTCACCATATTTTCTAGTCTTTGGCTCTGTGCCCCCCCAAGGGGCGGGGGGCATAGAGCCACACCGTTTCATTATAGATAGCTTCAAATACAGTCAATGAAAATAAAAGAATATGACTTTAAGGACTTAACAACATTACTTCAGTTATAGTACACCAACATCTCTTATATATTAGCACTAAGGGAAAACTGAACGACCTGGTGGTTTTTGTCCATAAAACTACTCATCTAAGATTATCACAAAGTGAAAGATCTCTCAGCAAAATGATGCAACATTTTAGCCACACTGTTGCCCTGATCAAATCAGTGAGCTGGGATGTTTTATTCTCAACATGAACTACTGTTACAGCAACAGACATGGGCTACTGGTGACCCACACAACAGCTCAATGTCCACTATGTGAAGGAGCCAAACACATGCCTTCTCCTCTTGTTAACTGAGATAAACTGCTGGCATATTTGTTTTACATCTATACTGTCCAGTTTCTCCTGGTGGACATGGCACACAGCAGCATTGTTTAATCTCATTTGAGTCATTGTTAACCTTACCCATCTTTTTAGTCTTCTGAGAGCACTAACGCTTCTTTCAGTCCCAGTACATGTGTTTTATCCTCAGATTAAAATTATTATTATGTGCCTGATGTGCGTCACCTTTGGCCCTGGCTCTTCCCCTCTGACTGCACTAGGACATATTGCTACCTGATAAAATACCACATTGATTCGTGCCATATAAAAAGTGAGACCTGTCAATTCAGATTCTTTGTCAAATATACACTAATGAATCAATTTACATCAGCAGCCTAACAATTGTCATGATAATAAATACTAGTTAATCTATAGCACCAAATCATCAGTCAGTCACCCGTGACCTCGCCTCCTCACCTCTGTCCGAGCTACAACATGGCAGAGCGTCACTGTCACCTGACAAATAGGAAATACATGACAATAAGAATAAAATGTGCAGCTGCTTCAGTGTTTCTGTAAATTTGTGCAGATCTTGACTCATCAGTAATGTTTGTAGGGTGAGTGCCTTTTTAAAACAATTTGTGCAAACTGCACTACAAGGTGGAATATTTGCAAAATCATGACTACCTCATGATATTTGTCTCAAAAATTAACCCTATGAATATGTCAGTGCCATTAGGATGAAATTATTGTGTCACCAACATTTAACGTTAGACATACAATTTTAACAGCCTCTGTAAACTAATATCCTGACTTGCTCGAGGCTGCCGTTTTCTCTGACAGTTTCAATCAAAATTAGAAATGCTGCTCTGAGACTGAGAGAACTAATAGTGCTGCCTGTTGTGCAGTTAGTTTACAAAACACGTTATTCATGGTTACATACAATTTTAGACTGATGCGGGCCAAAGCCTAGCATAGCCTGTAACGTTATTATGACGGACACATTTTATGAGTGAACTTGGCTTTAGGTGACTTACAGGTTTCTTTGAAAAATACTTTCTTATATCCAGGTTCTTCCTTGTTGCTGCCGTCCTCCTCTCCTCCTCGCAGCGCAGGCTTGCCGCTGCTAAAACTAAACAGAGCTGCCTGAAAGGCACAGGGAGCCTTTCACAACATGAAAGGCTCCCTGTGCCTTTCATGTTGTGCCTTTCATGTTGTGAAAGGCACAACATGAAAGGCACAGGGAGCCTTTCATGTTGTGACAAATATGGCCAATGCCATATTTGTCACATGAGGTAGGACTCCAGTAGAGAACGTAATTTAACTTTTTCTGCACCGCTGGGTGAATGAGACGTTGACAGATCGTTTTTTCCTTTCTATCGGTTTGTTTTTCTTTACTCGAAGAGATCAAATTATTGGTGGGGACAATTCAATAATCGCTGGATATTGGTGGGGACATGTCCCTTCCATCCATGCCAAATCTACGCCCTTGAGAGAGAGAGAGAGAGAGAGAGAGAGAGAGCTGTGCATGAAGTGTGCTTTTTATCGTGGTGGAAGCAAAACAGCAAAGGTCAGAGGGAATTCATGATGACATTTATCAAATGTGAAGCGTAGTTTGCTGCTTCTTTTGCTGCTGGCTCGGTCAATTTTGGTTGGAGACATAAACACAGAGCTGACCCGACGGCTTTCTCACCCGACGAGAAAGCCGAGAAAGACAAAGAACTGAAGAAGCTTCTCGGATGAGAGGTGAAACGTCTTCAAGCAACTTATAGAAGTCCAGACGCTTTTCTTTGCAAGCTCCTTTGACCGAAGAGACAAAGCTGATTCTGATGCGTCGAGTGTGTGTTTACATCTTTGTGTGGAATCCTGCTCTCACTTAATGTTTGGTGGTTGTTGAAATAGTTTTGTGAGCTTTAATCTGAGAATCTGGCGTTTCTGGCAAAACACATTTATATTTAAAAGTCAATTCAGGATTTAATGAGTCGATATCGCTTTATTCAAACTACTCACCTCCCTCTCTCCACCTGCACTTTCAACTGGACCACGGCCAATCAGAGAGGTCCCGCCCCTGACTATCTCTGATTGGTTTAGTCCACGATAGAGGCATAACGTGTGTCTGTTGTTGACAACAGGGAGAGTTGCAGAGATTTTTTGTTGTTGTTGTGGTGCGACCAAATATATTTTTAGTCGGACAATTGAAAAATTTGGTCGCATTTGCGACCAATTTGGTCACACTCTAGAGCCCTGCCTGCACCCCATCCTTTTGTTCATATTCCAAGACTATTTTTCTTTATGTATTCTTTCCCCCTAGCAACCGCCATATTATGATGTTGCAAGCAATCACAAACTCTACAGTCTGTCTAACTCCAGTGTATACCAAACAATCTATTATTCTCAACAGAGCTAAACTCAGCATAAACTGAACCCACATTAAATTTAGCTCGATGCTTACCTTTAGACGAGCCCACAAACCGAGAGAAGAACCGTGATGAAGCTGGAAGTCTTTCCAAACACAGGAAACAGATCAGGGAGCAGAGACCCACGTGGTTCACGCTGATCTCAGCTACAATCCAGGAGACAAGGGTGTGTAGATCGATGCAGATATTAATCCAAACGTTGGTAGTGGTATATGTTCCTGTAAGTTTACTACTTTACTCCCGTTTCATGAAAAAGCAGCTCTCTCTGCGCTACTCTCCTCTCCTGCACAGACACTTTGCTCCGCCTCCTATTCCGGCTCTGCTGTGATTTGTTGCTGCGCGGTCACGTGACCGAGCTTCAGAAGGTAACCAAGTGGGGTGTTATTTCAAAAGTAGCGCCTATCTCCTTTTCCTAAACTCTTTTCCTTGGCCTCGATGAAAACGTCATCGTGGGGAGGAGATTTGCTAAGGACTCAGGAAAAGAGAGGAGCGGTGCTGAGAATTGGAACAGCCTTACACTCGTCTCTCTGTAACAATGTGACGCCGGATGTCCGCCTGTTGAAACTACATTGTGCAGAAGATGGACTACAAAACAAACATCTTACTTCGTCACAATGTGTTCTAACCCTGTCGTTTTGTGGAGGTCATATAAACGAGAACAGCCTGTTAAAAATATCCTTTCATTACAAAGTTTGAATTTTAAAGAAGAAGGAACCTTTAGGGTCAGATTTACTAACATCTGCAGCAGCTCAAAGACGTCTTTTGATGTTAAAAAGCTGCTGGATTTACTGAAGAGACTCAGTGTCAGTTTGTGACTGAAGTTTTGACATGTAAGAGTTTCACTTTCAGGAGAATAAGATTTAAATGAGTGACACAAATGTAAATTACAAAGTCTGTGTTACACAATTTACTACAAATTGCAAAAAATCTACCACAGAATCCTGTCTTGTTCCTGCTGTGGTTGTGATAGTGAGGACAGTTTATATTTTTAGGGGGAAATGTTATCAAAACAAGTTTCTGATCCGCTCAAAGTTGTTATTTCAGTTCCAAAAGTTTGGCTCTGTCCTAAAACTCTCCAGTCAGTCCTTATACTGATTGTTTTGAGGTGAGCCCCACTTATTTTTCCTTAATAATACAGTTTATGTGAAACCAAGCAGAAATGAATTACGCTTATTTTTTTGTAGTGGACACAGCTAACTCTCTCTGCTGAATATGTAAAAAATAAAAGTGTTACTGTGTTACATGCCTGACTGTAAATAATGTTTTCTGTTCTTTAGCACATCGAACAGTCAGCTGTTCACAGAGTTTAGCTTTAAAGGATGAAACAGTTTTTTACTGATGCCTCTCTCCTCTCGATAAATCTGTACCCGAGTCCTAATCCTCAGAACACTTTGCACAGTGCTCAGTGATTTCTTTCAGAACAGTTATTTCTGATATTAAAAGCATTTTGATTCTCCTTCAGCCTCCTCTTATTTATCCCAATTTCCCTGCTGTTTTCAGAGAGAAACACTTGCATGAATCAAGAGCTTACTCTGTATTGTTGAGCCACTAATTGGTGCTGCTCTCAGCAGAAAGCTGATTTTTACTGAACTGAAGTGGCTTCTTCTTAGAGAGATTAAAACACACTGTTAGTAGATCATCCTGCAATTGTGACATCACAATAATTTGCCTCGCTTTATAAATCTGTCACTTCTATCACATATAAAATTAAATACATAATACAATAAGGACTTTGTGAATGACTTTGTTGACTTCTTGGCTGAATACATGCCAAAATATGATTGTGTTCTTATTTTTGGGGATTTTAATATTCATGTGTGTTGTCCTGATATGCCCATGGCAAAGGGCTTTTTAAGCCTTGTTGATTCTTTTAATCTGGTGCAATGTGTGACTAGTCCCACACATGAACGTGGACACACACACTTGATCTTGTTTTATCTCATGGTTTTTCTGTTTTTAATGTAGAGATTTGTGATGCTGTGTTTTCTGACCACAGTCCTGTGATGTTTGAAGTTCCTCTTGCCTGTACCTCAGTTAAACCTCATGCTGCTGCGTGGCCTTGGTTGCGTTTTTAACTCCTCCACTGCTGAGCAGTTTTCAACAGTTTTTAACCAGACCTGTAAAATCCCAGAGTTTTTATGTAGCCAGACCGAGGAACTGAGCTCATGGTTTTATTCCACCTGCCAGACATCTTTGTACTGTTTGGACATGGCTACTGTTTGTAGCAACCGAAAATAAAATAAATACATAATTATAATAAAGGTCAATCAAATGGACCAATATGGCAAGGCCATGATGATCCACTTGGTAAAATAAATCCGCTTGGCATCTTTCTTGGCCTTAAGACAACAATTCTGATGGCTAAAGATCCAAATGGGACAAAAAAAAAAGGACTGACATCCAGCTAACCACAGCTAAAAAGATATTTAGAGAAAACTTACCGTTTCCTCAGGTTACACGAGTTCGTTTGTTTTGGCTCTCACTGAAGACACCCCCAAAAATGGGCTAAAATCGCCCCTGCTCTACACACAGTGTCACACTCCCCAAACATACTCTATACTCCAGGTCCAGGTACCCTCGCCCCCAGAGGGGGAAACAGCACCTAGACCCAGGAGATGTTACCCTTTTCCCTGGGGTGGAGACAAGCAGACCGCCCCTGGCTTCGCAGCAGCAGGAAGGACCCGCATCCCAGACCGCAACTACTCTGCTACAACACACGTAGTCTGACTCTTGTCTCATAATTTCATGTTTTGTGACTATTGAGTGAATTACTGAGATTGCTCTAATATAGTTTAGTACTATAGTATAGTTTAGGGGCAGCACGGTGGTTAGCACTGTAGCCGAACAGCAAGAAGGTCCTGAGTTCAATTCCACCATCAGGCCGGGGTCTTTCTGTGTGGAGTTTGCATGTTCTACCGGTGTTTGCGTGGGTTCTCTCCGGGTACTCCGGCTTCCTCCCACTGTCCAAAGGTTGATTGATTAATCTAAATTGCCCATAGGTGTGAATGTGAGCGCAAATGGTTGTCTGTCTCTGTGTGTTGGCCCTGCAACAAACTGGTGACCTGTCCAGGCTGTACCCCGCCTCTCGCCCTATGACAGCTGGGATAGGCTCCAGCACCCTCCACGACCCTGAAAAGGATAAGCGCAGTGAATAGATGGATGGATAGTTTAGTACTTCATAGTTCAGCTCTTGTTCATAGTGTCTCACTTGAATATTGAATCTTGTTACTCTGAGTTTCTTGCTTGCCATAGTGTGGGTTAATTTTCAGTTTCTTAGTCCCCTGAGTTTGTAGCATCGCGTGTTAGTGTTAGGTTTGAGCAATTCCAGAGGATAGATTCATTAGCCTCTCAGCTTTAGTTCATATTTAGTAATTTTGCCAAAATAAAATCTTGTTTTACACTGTTCCTCCGAGCCTCTGTGTGGTGTCTACATCTGAGTCCTCTTCCTTGTGTTGGCTGCCTGGTCGTGACAGAACCTGAACTTGTCTGATGTTCATGCTGATGAATCTTTTTACATATATTCCTTTTGAAAATACTAAAATTTGTATATTTATTTATTTTTGTTTGTCTGATAGCATTTATTTATAAAATAAATCTGACATTTCAAACAGTTACTCGCTACTTACTCAGTACTTGAGTAGCCTTTTCACCAAGTACTTTTTTACTCTTACTCGAGTAACTTTTTTGACTACTACTTTTCACTTTTACTTGAGTAATAATATTTTAAAGTAATGATACTCTTACTTGAGTACAACTTTTGGATACTCGACCCACCTCTGGTTGAGACGTAACATTTTAACAACAAAAGTATAGATAACCCCCCTCCCTCCCAAAATGGTTTGTTCCAGTTCTCCCCTACTCTAGCTCTAGCCCCCTTTCTGCCAGAGCGATGGTGGCTGAGACGCAGCTGAGCGGAGGTGTAAGTGCCTGGCTTAAAACAGGACATATTAGTTGCATTTCACCTTCAGTTACTCTTTATATAGTTAGGTAGGAGTCAGACCATGTTTCTTTTTAGCTGAAAAACATTACACCCAGGTAACCTGTAGTGTTGAAAACTTGTTTTCCCACAATGTTTGCTACCCTACAATCCGTCCTGCTCTGTAGTAAAATCAGTGACATTTGACCGTTCTGTTGCTCCCATTGAAATGTATACAGCCTATTTAAAATCTAAAACTTAAAATGGTCCGTAGACTAAAGTTGTTACCACTGTCCTGTTAGAAATGGATACTAACTAGCTAACTGACTGAATGCCCATTAACCTTATAACTCCTGTTGTGTGTGTGTTTGTGTGTGTGTGTGTGTGTGTGTGTGTGTGTGTGTGTGTGTGTGTGTGTGTGTTTGTGTACAGAGAGATAGCCAGGTTTATAAGGGATATAAGGGAGTTTTTTCAAAAAAAGGAGCCACATTCAGGTCAAAGCGTAAAATCAAATGATCTGTGAATCAGGAATAATATTGGATCAGTGTTTCAATATTTATATATTTTATTAGATGTTCATGTGGTTTGTTTATTTGCCTTTAGGTTGAAAGTACACTGAGAGAGGACTTTTTCATTAGTGATCTTAATAGTATTTTTTTATATTAATGTAATTTTAAGGGCAGCACGGTGGCATGGTGGTTAGCACTGTTGCAAAACAGCAAGAAGGTCCTGAGTTCAATTCCACCATCAGGCCGGGGTCTTTCTGTGTGGAGTTTGCATGTTCTTCCCGTGTTTGCGTGGGTTCCCTCCGGGTACTCCGGCTTCCTCCCGCCGTCCAAAGATAGGTTAATTGGAAAATCCTAATTGAATGTGCGAGTGAATGTGAGCGCGAATGGTTGTCTGTCTCTGTGTGTTGGCCCTGCGACAGACTGGCGACCTGTCCAGGGTGTACCCCGCCTCTCGCCCTATGACAGCTGGGATAGGCTCCAGCGCCCCCCGCGACCCTGAAAAGGATAAGCGGAAGCGAATGGATGGATGGATGGATGGATGAATGTAATTTTTCATCTGATTGTATACAATCTATTTGTGTATGATTGTCAGTCCAAAGAGGGAGAGAGGAAAGAGGGGAATGTGAGGAAAAAGTAAGAACCAGGTAAGAAAACAGACAGGGAACAGTGACAGGCAAAACAGAAACTGTTAAACTGACAAAGAGAATATTATATTACTATATTACAGCTGCTATACAGAATCTGCTAAAAAAAAAAAAACTGGGTTGAAACATTTTTTACCGTCTTTAACAACATTCCAACATAACATTATAATTGATTGGGGAGATTAAAATTAATGATATATTTTAATGTAGTTCAGCCACAACTCTTCTAAAACCTCAGCCAGTAATAGGTAGGCCAACTTTTGGACCGTCCACTTGTCTGTATGACTGCCGCAGTACGTACATCACATTTGCACACTATCAGAAAGTGCCAAATGGTGCCCTGGTGGAGTGATGAGCTGTAAAGAGAGAGTGCTCTGTTTATATTCTAAAAATATTTTTAAGCTGGTTTCAAAAGATTCTGTACTGCAGCTTTAAATGTTTTCCAAAAACACACATACACTTATCAGTGTTTCTCAAACTTTTTACAGTGTGTAAAAAGTTTGGAACTGAAATAACAACTTTGAGCGGATCAGAAACTTGTTTTGATAACATTTCCCCCTAAAACAATAAACTGTCCTCACTATCACAACCACAGCAGGAACAAGACAGGATTCTGTGGTAGTTTTTTTTTCAATTTGTAGTAAATTGTGTGCCACAGACTTTGTAATTTACAAAGTGTGTACCACCTGATAAAATGTAAAGCTCTCCCAAGTACCACTATGAAAGCATGAAACTCATAAATTTTACAACAAAAAATTATTAAATTAGTAAAATTAGTATCTGCAGTAAAGATTTTTTTTCATACATTTTATACATTCTACCACAGGCAAAGTTTCCTCCATTATTATAGTTATTTTTATTAATATTTTGTAATAATTTTTTTGTAATAATTTATTCTGTTTTGGGGGTGTTTTTTTATGTATATGTATTATATTATACATACACATTAAAAGTGAATCTCTGTCCAAAAAATGCAGTCAGTTTACTTCTTACTCACTATGAGCATCATTCATTATTCTTTCCCAGTAATTAAGGTAAGGATATGTATTTTGTCTATTCCAATCCATTCTTATTTGCAGCATTTAAATAACCTTTATTAGATTTGATGATTTTGTTACAGATTTTTTCAAAAAAGTGTTTTGTTTTTCTTTCACAAATGTGGGGATTAAATTGTGTAAAAATGTTAAAATGTATAAAACAGTGATGTCATGTTTTGAGACGAGGACCCAGGCACAGAGAGACTTGATGAATTTATCTTATGATTTAATAAAGAAATTTGCAGACTTGCACAGAGATGGTAAAATTATGATGACTGATAATGGAGAAAAAGACAACAGACAACGAGGACAGGGAGGAACAGGGGTTAAATGCACCAAGGAGACAGTTATAGAGAACTCGAGACAACTGGAGATATTTAAGGATGGAGGGACTAACAGAGACAGGGAAGAAGTTTCATCGTGACGTGTAAAGTTTATCTTGCCTGGTTGGGCAGCTCTCTGGTTGCTCAGCACCCCCGAAGCTCTGATCCTAGAATCGCCCCTGATGTAGATTTTCCATTTGTGTCTATCTCCACATTGGGTGAGTGCCCAGTATTTGTTTATGTGTGCATGAGGGTGGGAATGCACGTTTGTGTCTGTACGTCTGTGTCTATATGTCAGGTAAGGTCTTAGACTCCACCTCTCTGGGAACATCTCAGGCCCCCCGAGATATGGAGGCCCATCTCCTCTCACCACAATCCCAGCCGGTGGCTGATTCCCTCAGGCATTGGTGGTTCTTGGTGTCTGGAGCTTGGCTGGTTTAACCCCTTTAACAGTCCACCATATACAAGCACAGGCGAACCCATAAATGGCAGGAAGTAAACATTCCTTACTAAATAAGGAAACCAGAACCTTTACATGGAATCTACCTGATGTTTAAGACAAGGTTTACAAATTTAAGTACAACAATGACAACTTTGACCAAAATCACTCCAACAACTACAGATCAACTTACCTCAAAATATATAAAGCATATAAACAATTACAGCAATATTATTCAACAAACACAGCAGTACTACTAAAGCTAAATACTCAAAGCTTCATAGAACTGAAACAAACATTTATTTTTAGGTCCATTCTGCTGCTGATACATACTTTAGGTTTCTGAATATTAAACTTGTTGCTGCCTTTCATAGTGTGTAACTTGAAGGCCCTGAGTACTTTCTCCCACACTGAAAAGACTGGAATGATAAAATTATTTTAACATTACCTAATAAGACTGATTCAGGACAGACAATTAATTATTTTAAACTTTTCTAGCAGTCCTTCACAAACAGGGAACAGTCTGTCTATTCTCTCCATCTGTCAGCTGCTGCTGGCTCTTCCTCCTCCTCTTCCCCACACACTGCTGAGTTTGTCCTGGTGGATCATCAGGGGTGCAAAGCCTTTATTCTTACAAGCCGGATGACTTGTAAGAATGAATGATGCTGCGAAGCATGAAAATGCCATTGGGTCTGCCGTGGTGGTTTACAGTTATCAATTCTTTTCAAATTTATTTTTTAGAAAAATCTAGAAAAATAAAAAGTGCATGCAAACCAGTTAACAAATTAAAAGAAAGTGTCACGGCTAGTGATGTGACGTTCTGTATCGAGGCTTCGAAGCGTGTGTCGAGTAATTGAGGGGACGTTTCCGCGAAGCGCGTATCGAGGCTTGCTTCATTTATGGGAGGAGCTGAAAATGATGACGTCCGAAGCCTCACTGCCCGGCTGTACCACGTGACTGGTTCATGAAGCGGTTCAAACTTTGCCGCGAGATATGACAGCGATATAAACCCTCAGACTTCATTCAAAAATGTAGGTGTTTGATGGAGAGTTGCGGTTAGTGAGAGTTAGAGACAGTTTGGATCAAGTTTGGAGGTTTATGAGAGTGAGGAGAGAAAGTCAGGAGAGAATGGAGCCAGCTAAGAAGAGGAGGATGTCCTCCCCTGTGTGGGAACATTTTGATTTTATTCCTCCCAACAAGGTATGTAAATTTCTACAGAAGATGTATTTTCATAATACTGATGGTGCAATAAAACATATGTTAAGCTGTCTTTACTTTTGTACAAGGTGAAGTGTTTGCTATGTGCCAGGGAGCTGGGATATAACAACAACACCTCATCCATGCTTAGGCACTACAGAGCTCTGCATGAGAATAAGGGGAACATCGATTGTGGAGCAAGACCAGGTGAACCATCAAATGCCATGATAATATAGCATGCAGTAATGTTACTAAATGATATAACAATATTATACAATGCAATAAGTGACGTGTGTGATATTTATATTTGTGCTTTGTTTTTGTTGTTTTTCCTCAGGAGAACAATCTCAAATAGATGAAGACCTGGTTAGCATGGTGATTGAGGACTCCCAGCCATTTAGCATTGTGGAGGACAAAGGATTTAAAAGATTTGTTAAATCATAAAATCCTAGCTATGTTCTCCCCACTAAAAAGGTCATAAAAGCAGTGAAAATGTACTTTTTACAGAATAAAATGTGGGCAGGACTGAGGCTCAAAGCCTCAGTGTGTAGCTGTCCATACCTGAACGTTACAAAAGCACAACCACTGTCCACACCCCAACCACACCTCACCTCACAGTAAATGATCATTTCCATTTTAAGCATTTCCAAATAATCATTTTCCATACTGCCAGCATAAATATACACAGTATACTGCATCACTACAATATACATGTTTTACACGCTCCTTTTGTTGTTGACATTTACAGGCTGTGTGCAAAAGGCCACACTCTTCAAATTCATGCCAACTAATATTTTTACGTCCAGTAGGTGTCATACTAGAGCAAATGAAGCTTCATGAAGCTTTGCGTTGGGGTGAACCAATTGGATGAAAAGCTTCAGTGCTTCATGAAGCTTCATCTGCACATCACTAGTCACGGCTGCCGAGGCGAGCCGTATGGTGTTGGAGGGAGAAAGGACCCAAAATGCAAGCAGTAGATGATAATGCTAGTGATGTTTATTTACAAAGTGGAGTAGTGGCAAAACCGGCAATGGGGGAGGACAATAAACTAAAGAAACCTAAACTGGGAAAACTAAATAACAAACCTGAGATGATACCAAACAGGGTGAGAGGCAGAGAGCCGCAGATGAGGAACAGGACACCATGGAACACAGACGAACCGGCAACAAGCAGGAGAACACAGAGGGCTTAAATACACACACAGCAGTAATCAGGGGATGGGAGACAGGAGGGCAACACACCTGGGAGAAATCAGAGCCGACGGGACAGGGGAAACGTAAACTGAACTCACTCACATGAGATGGGGACCTTCAGAATAAAACAGAAAACTCACAGACACAGAGAACTAGACGAGACACTGAACTTAGACAGACAGATTCACACGCAGACAGTGGGGCACCATAGACAGACAGAACACAGAAGTGGGACCAGGGTAGGCACAGAACAGAAACCTAACAAATGGCAAATCATAACAGAATACTCAGGATAAACAAAAGCATAAAGAAACACAAAACACTGAGTCGGCAGACTGAGGACCATGACAGAAACAAGTACTGTTGAGAAACTATAATACAACAATTACAATTAAAATTCTGAACAACAAAAACAACTGGTGAATATATAACTAATATGTAAACAACTTAACAATCCCCCAAAGTCACGTCACATGAAAGCGTAACATCTAAACACATAGGGTGGGAGGAGGAGCAAAGTCTGCCTGCTCTTCGCTGACACGGGAGCAGCGAGTCTGGCGACCTGGCTGTTTCGTCTTTGCCGAATGCACAGCATTGCAAACAAGAGCAGAAATGAAAGTAAAGAATCTAAACAGGCAAGAATGGATCCGATACTGATGCGATACCAAGTCGGTATCGATTAATGACGCGATAATTAATGGGATATTGATTCATTAAATCCTGAATCGATTTCTAAATATAAATGTATTTTGCCAGAAACGCAGGGAGCTCACAAAACTATTTCAATGACCACCAAACAGCTAAAACAATAAATGAGAGCAGGTGAACAGATTCCACACAAAGACGTGAACACAAAGCGCGGACTCGATGCATCAGTGACATGTCGTCTTTCTCACCCGACGACATGAACACGGACACGCCGTCGGGGCAGGAAGTCAACATCTCACTGATTCTGAGCTGCAGCTTTTGTTCCTCTCCGACCAAAAGAAAGCTTCATTTTTGCTGTTTAATAATTTTTTTAAAATTATGCCAAATTGAAAAACGCTTAGCTTGCTGTTGTTCTGTGTTTTATCCTCAGTTACTTTGAAACAGTTACTGAGTCAAAATTGAATTTAATCAAATCGATTAAATCAGTGATGATACCCAGCCCTAGTGAGTAGCCTAAGCCCAACAGAAGTGGATGTAGCTGTGGGTAATGAGAAAAGATGAAAAGGTTGATAACACATCATATGCAGTAAATGCACTGCCCAAGTGTCCCCTCTCCCCACTGCCTGTCAATAAAGAACTTTGTGTTGACAAGATAGTTAGGTAATCATTTACAAATCTATAATATCTGCATGGACAGCGTTAACTGATGAGGTTGAAAAATTCAATACTTACAATTAAAAGTTTACTCTTCGGCCACCACACTTCTGCCATCTGCCATTTTTTTGTTTTTAAATTAGCCACAGTCAAAGCTTCGCTATGAATTCTGGGATATGTTGGGCCACAAATGATACACCTGACTCATCCTTCAAGTCCGGGGAAATGAAGGGCGCATTTCCGGCCGCATTTGAAATTGGGACAGCCTTCATCACGTCACTGTGGTGTAATCAGCCTCCAAATGGGGTCTCAAAATTGTACCAAAGAACTCTGTACCTCCCTCCATCCAACCAACCACACATTTCTTCTGGGTTTGCCATCAGCCCTGCCTGCCTCAGGGAATCCGGGACTGTGACCAACCACTGCACATGCTCCACCGAGGTATCACTATGAATGACGACATCATCCAGGTAGGAAACAGCATATGCAGTGTGAAGACGCAGCTATCGCTACAGGAGGTGCTGAAAAATGGCCGGGGCTTCAAACAAGCCAAACGGAAGTGTGACGAATTGGTACGAACCACACAGATTGGAGAAGGCCATTTTTGTCTTTGGACTCTGCAGACAAGGGAATCTGCCAATCAGCTGCGTTTCAAAGTGGTGCTCAGTGAGAGTCGTGCACACGGGCAGGGGGGAGAACACATCTGCAAACTACTGTTGCAATGCAGGAACATCTGCTTTATTGGAATGTGTGAGATGTTAATCACAATGCATCTTAAACACACTCTCTAAAAACGTCATGCCCACAGCACATTTTTGAGAAAAATCAAATATTTTGGTCCTTGAAGATCATTTCAGAGTTTTTAATGAGCTGCAGGAACCCTGTTCTGTGTGAGTGGAGAACAGCCAAGCCTCCTCCTGTAATAAAGCTCCACATGTACCACTGAAAACAGTTAAATTAGTTTGAATCTGAAATCATGGCTCAAACTACTTGTTCTGAGACCATTTCTTCATTTTTCACACCAAACTGTTTAATAAGACAAACTTTACACAGAGTTCATCAAATATAACTAACGCTTTAACATTATCAGGATTTCATAATATAAACTTCAAATCAACAGGAAAACAGCTGCAGAACATGTGGATCAAAATGAATTCATTAAAAAACAACATGTGGACTTCAAGGATACAGTAAATACACTGAAGTGAAAGGAGGAGCCAAAAATTTGAAGGAATTTGAATTAAGTAAAAGTAATCACCTGTGATCTTTAAAATGGTCCTGATGTGTGCTGCTGTTTTTAACTTTCAACATTTCTTTGCTGCCACTGTGAATACGAATGTGTTCTTTGCCTAATTAAAAAAAGGTTACACTGACTCACTGCTCCATCTTCTGGTACAAACTGGTATTATGTGAAGTACAGCCCAAAACCAGTTTAGCTTGAGTTTCTTTTTTCTGGACATAAAGTCACAGCGGGTGTTGTTTCAAAGCTGGTGGACAGATTTAGTTCATTTTGGAAGTTTTAAGAGCAACTGCTGTGAAATTATTTGCAGCTTTGGGAGACAATGATTTAAGAGAAGATTTTACAACAGCAAAAGATTAAATTTGAATGAAGGATTGAAATTTAACTGAGGTAACACATAAAATGAATACAACTACTAAACACTACTGTGTCCTAAGGGAACAAAGATTAAAATGTAACAGGGATAACATTTTAGAGAATTAAATCCCTCAAAGGAAAATACATAAACTTGATATACATATCTATACATGCAGCTTCCTAAATGTAACATTCAGGATTATTCACTGCAGCTCCAGAAATCAGAGCTACCTCATCAGATCCAAGTGTGACATCAGCTGACACTCTTTATAGGAGATTCCATCTGAACTCTGTGGAGCCTGATCTCAAGGTTTATAAGTCTGACCCTGAAACCAGAAGAGGATCTTTCTCTCTCTTCAGATTCATTGTGATCCAGTGATTTCAGTCCTGCATGATCAGGCTGATGTTTGCACAGAGCAGATAATGAAGTGAATGTTTTTGCACATTGGTAACAGTGAAACAGTTTATTTACAGTGTGGGATCGTTTGTGTTCGGAGTATGAACTGAGATTCCTGAAGCTCTTGTCACACTGGTCACAGCTGAAGTTCACTTGCATGTGTGTATGTGCATGTTTGTTACGATGACCTGATTGTGAGAAGTTTCTGTCACAGTGTCTGCACTTGTAGAGTTACTTTCTGGTGTGGATCTGTTGGTGTTTTTTCAGCTGATGTGGAGCTTTAAAAGTTTTCTCACACAGGTCACATTTATAAGGTCTCTCCTCAGTGTGGCTAAACATGTGTTTTTGTAATTGTGCATCTGTTGCAAACAGTTTCCCACACTGATCACAGCAGGAAACATCATTTCCAGTGTGAATCCGTAGGTGAATATTTCGGTAGTGTTTGTTGCTGAAACTTTTTCCACAAAAGTCACAGCTGTACGCCTTAATTCCAGAGTGGGTAACTAGATGCCTCTGTAAGTCGCTATTTTGAGCAAAAGCTTTACCACACAACTCACAGCTGTGTGCTTTAAATCCACTGTGGATGAGTTGGTGTTCTTTTAAGCCTCCAGCCCGGGTAAAAGACTTTCCACAAAACTCACAGCTGTAAGGTTTAACTCCACTATGGATAAGTTGGTGTCTTTTTAAGTCTCCAGCCTGGGTAAAAGACTTTCCACACAAGTCACATTTGTAAGGTTTAACTCCACTGTGGATGAGTTGGTGTTCTTTTAAGCCTCCAGCCAGGGTAAAAGACTTTCCACACAACTCACAGATGTACGCTTTAACTCCACTGTGGATGATTTTGTGTCTCTTTAAGTCTCCAATCTGGTTAAACGACTTTCCACACAAGTCACAGCTGTAAGGTTTAACTCCACTGTGGATGCGTTGGTGTGTTTTTAAGCTTCCAGCCTGGGTAAAAGACTTTCCACACAAGTCACAGTTGTAAGGTTTAAATCCGATGTGGATGAGTTGGTGTGTTTTTAAGCCTTCAGCCTGGGTAAAAGATTTCCCACACAAGTCACAGCTGTAAGCTTTAACTCCACTGTGGATGATTTGGTGTCTTTTTAAGTCTCCAGCCAGGGTAAAAGACTTTCCACACAAGTCACAGCTGTAAGCTTTAATTCCACTGTGGAAGAATTGGTGTGTTTTTAAGTATTGAGCCCATGTAAAGGATTTTCCACACAACTCACAACGGTACGCTTTAACTCCACTGTGGATGAGTTGGTGTCTTTTTAAGTCTCCAGCCTGGGTAAAAGACTTTCCACACAAGTCACAGTTGTAAGGTTTAACTCCACTGTGGATAAATTGGTGTGTTTTTAAGTGTCCAGCCTGGGTAAAAGACTTTCCACACAACTCACAGATGTAAGGTTTAACTCCACTGTGGATGAGTTGGTGTTTTTTTAGGCCTTCCTCCCGGGTAAAATCCTTCCCACACTCATCACAGCTGTAGGTTTTCTCTCCCTTTCTTCTGTGAGGTTTGTCGGCCTCCTGAGAGCGCTGACTTCTTGCTCCATGTTGGTCCTGCAGTGACACAGATACAAGCAGAGGCATTGAGTGAAATGCAGTCGTGGAACAAACTGAAACTCCCTCCATTGGTGGAATCAAACATGTAAACACAAACACATTGTAGGTGTGTTACCACCACCTTCTGGTAATAGGATCACATTACAATGATGTGCTACAATGAGAGTTGTAATGGAAATGACATTATTGAAGAAATATTTATCAGTAGAGAAACTCTTTTACTTTAGAAATTTTTTTTAGTTCAACTGATGATATTGTTGTTTCAATGTGTGTAGAGAAAATATGATCTTTGTATTTTCTTGTAACTTCTGTGGTTTTTGGTTGTGAATGTAGATTCTGTATATATGAAGGAGCCCAGGATGGAAAAGAAAAAGCTGCTGTTAACAGGTTTTTAACAACCAACCAGCTGTACACACAGTTTGAATAACAGTGTAATTGTGATGTTTTTCTCACCTTTTGTGTTGAAGTCATTGTTTCCTCGGTAGTGGCTGAGCTGAGTCCAAATGGCTGAAATTGTTCCTCTGCTGCACCACCACTCTTCTCCTCCTGTTACTCAGCTAGGACACAAAAAGTGTATATATATGTATTTTATCCCTGACAAAAAGAAGCAGAGCAAATAAACATGACTAAACTCCTCAGTGACAACAATACCTATGAAGCTTCAAGGTGAAACCCCAGAAGCAACTACAAAAAGAAAGTCATCAGTTGCCTACAAGAACTTGAAAGGGAAAAACCCCTGACCCCCTGCATATCACCACCTTTACCCAGGGGATGCTACACCCTGTATATATGGACTTCCATAGATCCACAAAGATGTAGTCCCGATCAATCTCAATGGTAGCAGTTTAAACTCAGCCACCTACAACATTTCAAGCACCTCATTACCATCCTAGCTCCCCTAGGATGGTAATTTCGAAACATTTTGAAACTCCCTTTGTTAATGTGGGATTCTAAAATTATTTTACAAATGGAGAATTTATTCTACAATTCATCATCTAAGCAACTAAGAATTCTGTATTTCAATGTGTGTGGCTATTGTGGTTCTCCATATGGTGGCACAAATAGAGGACACAGAGGAAGTGGCACACATCACGAGGGGGTACATGTTGAAGGTGTTAACAACACACAGTGTGGTTGGTGTGGAGATCCAGAAATTATTTTATTGCTGCCATATAACCTGCATCATTATAATTGCATTAATAACATTCTTTACAGCATTATTCCATTAATAATATTTCTTACAGTATTGATATTGCATTAAAGTTGTTTATTGAAGATGTTCATTTAAGGATCCTTCCACTATGTTAATTCAAATCAAAAAATTTCAAATTTCAAATTCAAATTTTATTTGTCACATACACAGTCATACACAGTACGATATGCAGTGAAATGCTTAGACAACTGCTCGTGACCTAAAGAAAAAAAGAAAAGGCTATGAATAAGATAGGCAATAAATATGAAAATTAAAAAGGGTAAATTTAACTAGGAAGGAATAAAATAAAATAAAATATAAAAGTTAAGTTAAAAATGAGATAACTGTACAACACAAATTAGAATGAAGGGTAAATTTAACTGGGAAAGAATAAGATAAAATATATAAATTAAAGTTGAAAATAAAATAACTGTGCAACAAAATACACAATACAAAGTATAGAAATATATAAGAATTGTTACGTCCCCTGGCTAGTCTAGGGGGTTGGAGGGACGAACATAAAGGTGGATAGAGAAGGAGGAGCCAAGGGGGTAATTTTAGTAGGTTTATTGAACACTGGTGATGGGATTTGAGTCCAGACTGAGGTGTAACGTCAGGGAGAGCCAAGGCCAACATAACAAACAAAACATCCCTGATGTAGAAATAAAAGAAACTTACCTAACTCCAAAGAAACAAAATATACAACCTATAACCATAACCTACCTAACAGCACATAAACAGGAAAAAACAGGGTGTCAAAGCAAAAGGCAGCTCTCCCCTACAAGCAGTCTGGACATGACAACAACAATGCTCATACCGGCTACAAAGGCATGCAAGCCTGCTCAAGTATGGCAACCAAAATGGCCAGAGGGCCAAGAAGCACAGCTCCACAGGCCTTAAATAGTGCTCTGCTGATTACCAATCAGCCGGACTCTGCGCAGCATCCAATCAGGACAGAGGAGGTGGAGCCTGGACAAAACAAAGGGTTAGTAGGGAGAGAGAGGGGGATGTAACAGAATGTATGAAGAAAATATAAATATATATATATACACAATAACAGCAGCTGTACTGTATTAACTGGAAATGAGGAATATAATGTCCAGTGTTGTGCAATCCACATTATTTAGTGTCTTGTGCAGTGCAAATATGCTTAAAGTGATTTAAGTGATGAAGTGAAAACAATGTCCAGAATGTCCAGTGTGTGTACGAACTATATGTGTGGGTCAGTACTGTGTGGTGGTGTGATTGAGAGACCGTATCGCCTGCGGGAAGAAGCTCCTCCTCAGTCTCTCTGTGTTGGTCTTCAGGGAGCGGAATCGCTTTCCTGACCTCAACAGAGAGAACAGTCTGTTGTTGGGATGGCTGAGGTCCTTCACGATCTTCCTGGCCTTGGTCCAGCACCGCCTGCTGTAGATTGAGTGCAGGTCAGGCAGCTCGGAGCGGATGGTGCGCTCAGCTGAACGCACGACCCTCTGTAGAGCTCGTCTGTCCTGCATGGTGCTGTTCCAGAATCAGGTTAAGTTTCCTGTCAGGATGCTCTCTATGGTGCTGGAGTAAAAGTTCCTGAGCACCTTGGAGGGCAGTCGGAAGTCTCTCAAGCGTCTGAGGTGGTAGAGACGCTGTCGGACCTTTTTCACCACGGTGTTGATGTGACAGGACCATGACAGGTCCTGCGTGATGTGAACTCCGAGGTATTTGAAGCTGTCCACTCTCTCCACTGGGCACTCGTTGATGACGGGGGTCTGGTAGTTCCTCTCCTGCTTAGTGCTGAAGTCCACTATCAACTCCTTTGTCTTACTGACGTTTAGAAGGAGGTTGTTCCTCTGGCACCAGTTCTCCAGATTCCTAATCTCCTTCAGGTAGGGCGTCTTGTTGTTGTCAGAGATCAGGCCCACCACGACGGTGTCGTCAGCAAACTTGATGATGGTGGTGGAGCTGGTAGTGGCCACACAGTCATATGTGTACAAAGATTACAGCAGGGGGCTCAGAACACACCCCTGGGGGGCTCCAGTGCTGAGAGTGGTGGAGGCTGAGACATGTCCGCCCATCCTTACTGCCTGTGGTCTGTCAGTTAGGAAGTTGGAGATCCACTGACACATAGATGAGCTGAGTCCCAGATGCTCCAGCTTGGTGGTGAGTGTGGAGGGAATTATGGTATTAAATGCAGAGCTGTAGTCTATGAAGAGCATTTTAACATAATTCCCCCTTCTAGTGTCCAAGTGAGTAAGTGATGTGTGGAGGAGATGAGAGATGGCATCGTCTGTGGAACGATTTGGACAGTAAGCGAACTGTAGTGGGTCCAGTGTGTCTGGTACTGAAGAAATGATGAAGTCTCTGACCTCTCAGTGAACACAGGAGCTAGCTGGTATGCGCAGTCTCTGAGGATACGACCTGGGATGCCGTCTGGTCCTGCTGCTTTCCTGGTGTTCACTCTCTTGAAGGCTCTCCTTACTTCATGCTCGGAGATGACGAGCACGTTTCCGGTGCTGGCAGTATCTTCCCGTCTGCAGCCGTTAGCGCCGCTAGCACTAGCATCATTAGAGTCCTTAGCTGCAGCCTCGAAGCGAGCATAGAAAGTGTTCAGCTCGTCTGCCAGAGTCACGGCCGCGTTCGTCATACCGGTTGTTGGTGCTTTATAATCCGTTATTGTCCTTAGTCCCCGCCACAGGCTCCTAGAGTCCCTCTGTTGGAGTTGTGACTCTAGTTTCCTCCCGTAGCACTGCTTCGCCTCTTTCACCGCCTTCCGCACGTTATATGACGCGGCTTTGTACAGGTCCATGTTCCCCGTCGTGAGTCCCGTGTTGTAGGCAGCGGTGCGGGATCTCAGAACCTCGCGGATGGTTTTATCCACCCACGGCTTCTGGTTGGGAAATGTTGTGATAGTCTTTGTCTCCACAGTATCATCCGCTAGTTTCCCAATGAATCCCACAACCGCTTCCATAAACACGTTGACGTCATCATCGGAGCTGTTTCTGAACATGTCCCAGTCTGTGTCGTCGAGTGCGTCCTGTAACGCGGCCACCGATTGATCCGTCCAGCGCGCGACCTTCCTCTGAACCGGAACTTCCTGTTCCAGCCTTTGTTTGTATTTTGGCATGAGGAAGATGGCGGCGTGATCGGATTTGCCAAACGGAGGGCGGGATTGTGCCTTGTAGCCGTCCTTGACCGTAGTGTAGCAGTGGTCCAGTGTCCTTTCACCTCTGGTGGGGCAGGTGATATGTTGATAAAAGTTCGCGCGTTTTAGGTTAACATTTATTACAGGTACAGCCAGAAGTATTTCATACACATTGCATAGTATTTGTGCTCATTCAGAGTTGTTGCTTTAGTCTACAGAGCTTTGTGAAGCGCAAGTCTTCACAATCTATAGTGAAAAGGACTAAAGCATAGAAGGTTAATTGCATGCATGCTTACAATACACATATAATTTAGAAATGTGCCAGGCCTGAGGCCTTAACTCATTTAGTTTCTAACTGCATTTTAACCTACTTGATAACAGATGATCAGAGTCGAGGATCAGCCCTTAGAGACCCTGAAGACTTGAAGTTTATTGCCTTTTATGGAACGTGTTATAGAAAAGAGAAGTTTTATGTCTGTTTATAGCCATTAAAGATGTACCATTTATTGTAACCAATGTCTTTAACCTATTTTAGTGCCATTGGGGGGTGGGGTGGGGGGAGATACCTCACTGCTTTAAAAGTCTTCTCCACATGTATTTTTGTCAGAAGACATGCTGATATCTTTTCTCCTGTGTGTTAATAAACTCATCGTTTGATTGCACTTGTCTGGGGCCTCCGTGGTTTGTTTCACTGCTCTGATTGATTGATTTTGTGACATTGGCTAGGTTAACTCACAAGCAGAATTTAGCTGTGCCTGACTACAATAGAGACTTTCTTCTTTAGATGTTTCTGAAACAAGAAGGTGTAGTAAACAGAGATTTGTTTCAGAAAAAGGGGAAAGTATTTAAAACGACATACATAAGCACAGAATGTTTTAATCCTACTAACACATACACATACATGCAATGAAGCTCATGAATACCAGATGGTATTTCAAGCCTGTGTTTCTGATTTTATCATCTTGTTCGGTTCACTTAGTGAGATGAGAAGCGATAGATGAACTAGTGGACTAATTATTATTATTATATTAGGAAAGATGATTGAATGATAGCAGGGGTGAACAGAATGCAGCAGAGGGTTTAAATGAGTGAGACTAACAGATTCTTAGTTTATTGTTCCTGCTGATCAGATAAACGATGAGCTTAAAATCCAGTTAAGGAACGAAGAACTAAAGGAGGTCAAAGATTTTAAGTTTTTAGGTATAATTTTTGATTTACGTCTTAAATTTGACAAGCATGTAAAGAAGATTGCTAAGACGGTCAATGCTAATCTGAATTGTTTTAAGTTAATTCGGCACTATATACCTACTTCAGCAGTTCAGTTATTGCCCTTTGTTCTACTTTTTTTTTCTTTTTTTTCTTTTAAAAAACCAGCCTCATTAAATTGCTTGCTTTTTGTTAAGTCAAGTTTTGTTCCACATTCCATTTTGTCTGCATTTTGGGTCCTCTACGTCACTCAATACAGTCTGCCTCTGCCAGACTGTGACAGAGCGATCTGACCATGTGGGACCCAGCAGACATTCATTTCACAAACTTTTTTGAGTTTAGTGTCCACGTCGCCAAATGTCAACTGATCATTCATTAGAATTTTTGTTCTGAATTCACCTCTAAGGGCAGTGTCTCTCAAGCCTTGAACCAGATGATCTCTGAGAAGAATATCTTAGTCATTCATACCTCTAGGGTCCTTCCTCTTTAACCTGAGAAAATGTCCTTGTAATCTCAGTGCAAATGAACTGATGTCTTCATGTGTTTCTTGGCGAGCGTTAAAGAACTGGGAGCGCAGGACCGAAGCAGTTGTTTTATCCCCATACAACTTATCTAACTCATTAAAAATTAGCTCAGGTGAATTACGCTTCTCTGGTGCTAGAATTAAAATCTCTCTTTTAGCCTTGCCTTCCAAGCAACAGAGTGTTAATTCTGCTCTAAAATCTAGAGGAACTCCTTGCAAAGCAAATGTTGTCTGCAAATTACTTTTCCATTCACCTAGACTAATATCTGAATCCTTCCCTCTAAATTTAGTTGTGACCATATTAAACATAGGGATCATACCAAAGGGCCTAAACCCTGCACTAGAAACTGGTGCTTCTCTATTTGGGCCAGACTGTGATTCACTCTGATCAGTCATCTTGCTTTTGCCCACTACAGATTATGGTGGCCAGATCCTGTCGACAAAGCCAGTTGTAACACACCCAAAGAAAGATTCTAGGTCTGACCAACCGTCTCAGTCGTGGGCAAAAAGATGACAGTCAATAAAATTCTAAAAGATAATTTATTGACAAAAAATATCAAGAGATAAAAGATAAAACAGTCCAGTGTCCCATTCATGAATCAAATAAAAACGCACAGTCCCAAGGCCAGAGCCAGCTATGCCACACGGCCAGTTGCACTCCACATGTTGCCTTTAACAGGGGTAGAAGTTGTCCTTGGAGACCCACCACCCTGCAAGCATATAGCCAGTGGTCACTCCAGCCTCTGCAACTCTGCTGCCTTTAGGCTGTGGCATATAACAGGCCCTGGCCTGCACAGAGAGACAAAACGACACCTTCAGTATAAAATTCATAGCACAAAACCCATCCATCCCAAACATATCAGATTTCATCACATTACATACCTGCACAGAGAGACAAAACGACACAGCAGTGTTTGTAGTGTGGGCTATAAGTAGACCAGTGCAATCAAGTACACCTGCCTCTAATTAGTCCAACCCCATTCCAGCCATTGGCTCACCAAAAATGTGACACACACACACACACACACACACAAAACCCCCACTCCCAACCCAGTGCAACTTCACACAATAATATGGAGCTGAATTAACACAGGCACACTAGTCTACCATGTTACAACTACACTGGTCAAAGACTAAACTGTCCAAATTAAGATTAGAATTAGAATTAGAATTAGAATTCAACTTTATTGTCATTGCACATGCACAGGTACAGGGCAACGAAATGCAGTTTGCATCCATCCAGAAGTGCTTTAGTGATATAGATATATTACAATATATATTAGCAATAATATAGATATGTGAGTATATTACAGAAATGGGTCTATTATGGTATGTTATAATGTACACGGTATGAAGTATGTTAGGAATATTCTATAACTATAAGTATGTACAGGCTGTAGTGAGTACAAGCTATGTACAGCTATGTACAGGCTATGAACAGGATATAAATATGAAAATAAGAAAATAAAAAAAAATAAAAAAAAAACTATACAGAAATCTGAGATATACAGTTATACAGAAATGTGAACTATGCAAGTTATAAACAGTTGTAGGATTAAAAAATTATCGTATGATTATTTACACAGAACTATACAGTAGTGCAGTTAAGATAAGTGAGATATGTGGATAATTTCTACAGAGGCTATATAAAGTGCTAGTGATTGTGAATGGTGGTTCAGTCCATGTTATTATTGTGTGTTTGAGGGTACGGTTGTCCATTGTGTGTGTGTAGGTGGTTGTGGGTGTGTGTATGTCCAGTCCATGAGTTTAACGTGGGTCAGATGTCAGGAGGCAGAGTTCAGGAGTCTGACAGCTGTGGGGAAGAAGCTGTTCCGGTACCTGGTGGTCTTAGTCCGGAGGCTCCTGTAGCGCCTCCCAGAGGGCAGGAGGGTGAAGAGTCCATGTGATGGGTGACTGGGGTCTTTGATGATTTTCCCAGCCCTTTTCAGACACCGCTTCCTGTAGATGTCCTTTATGGCAGGAAGTGGTGCTCCGGCGATCAGATCTGGATCCTCCCTGTGATAAATGTAAGCAGGCTCCAGCCACCCTTCTACATATGTTTTGGAAATGTCCAATGCTTCATCAGTTTTGGCAATTGGTTTTCTCTACTTTGTCAAAAATTTTAGGAGAGCCATTTGATCTATGTCCCTTTGCCGGTCTATTCAGTACCGTCCTGCAGGGGAGGCATCTGAACAAACATAAGCTGAAAACCATAGCCTTTTGCACTCTGTTAGCTTGGAGACATGTGTTGTTACATTGGAAAGACTCCTCTCCACCTTCATGTTCACAATGGATCACAGACATTATGCAGTATCTTAAACTGGAAAAGATGAGATGCTCCCTCAAAGAATCCACATCTACACTACCTGGCAACCATTTCTGACATTTATTGACAAATGGAAAGATGGACAATAGCTGCCTCTGTACAATTGTGTGCATGTATACATCTGTAAATGTCAATGTTTTCTGTCAAAGTGCCTAACTTGACACCCCCCCCCCCCCCTTTCCCTATTTTTCCATTTTTTCCTCCCCTCTTTCCTTTAATTCTGGCAGATGGGTGGGTGGGGTTTCAGGGTTTTTTTTAAGCAGTATGCTGTACTGCTTGTATGTTTAATTTGTTGTTTGTGGAAAAAAAACTGTGAGAATACATTAAAAAAATGTATAGCCAAGAAACAGAGATGTACATTGCCAATACAAAAGGTCACTTTATTAAGACTTTTAAATAATGCACAGAAATTGAGAGGAAAGCAGAGAGACTCAAAAAAGGCACCGGTAATGATTAGTGATGTTCAGCTCATTGTCAGAGTAGCTGCAATTAGATGTTATTAATTGTAGAGCTCTGTTGTGGTTGTTCTGTGTAATATAAAACTGCTTAATGTTACTCTAATCAGATGTGGTGACGTAATTATATCAATTACATATGTACACTTTTAATTCAGTATTGATTATTTTCAGTTGCTTAGTTTTGCATAGAAAGAGTGACACTGAGTAACTAATAGTTAATCACATGTTAGAATTGTATATACAGTTGCTTCCAGATGCCTATAGCAACTGCTGCTTATTGCATTTGTGTATAATACGTAATAAACATTAAGACTAAACAGTGTCTTTATTTTATCAGACGTCTTTATTTGCGCTGGAAGACAATAAAATACAGATGCATCTGGAGATCATCCTATGAAGTACTATTGTAAAGGCTGATTTCCTTCCCCCAGGCTTGTACCTGTGGCTTCCTGTCCTGGGGGCTGGTTGTTCTCCTGCCCTGCAGCCCATCCTTTTGTTCATATTCCAAGACTAATTTTCTATATGTATTCTTACCCCTAGCAACCGCCATTTCATAATGTTGCAAACAATCACAAACTCTACAGTCTGTCTAACTCCAATGTATACCAAACAATCTATTATTCTCAACAGAGCTAAACTCAACATAAACGAAACCCGCATTAAAGTTAGCTCGGTGCTTACCTTTAGATGAGCCCACAAACCGAGAGAAACTCCGTGATGAAGCTGGAAGTCTTAAGAAACACAGAGACGGAGCAGAGACCCACGTGGTTCACGCTGATCTCAGCTACAATCCAGGAGACAAGGGTGTGCAGATCGATGCAGATATCGATCCCAACGTTGATAGTGGTATATGTTCCTGTAGGTTTACTACTTTACTCCCGTTTCATGAAAAAGCAGCTCTCTCTGCTCGACTCCTCTCCCGCACACACACTTTGCTCCACCCCGTTTTCCCGGCTCTGCTGTGATTTGTGGTTGTGCCGTCACGTGACTCAGTTGCACAACGTAATCACGTGGGGTGTTATTTCAAAATTAGCGCCAATCTCCTTTCCCTAAACTTTTTCCTTAGCCTCAAGGAAAACGTCATCATGAGAGGGAGAATTGCCAAGGACTCAGGAAAAGAGAGGTGTGATGCTGAGAATTGGAACAACCTTTTTTTAGTTGTGCACACAACTAACTCTCTCTGCTGAATATGTAAAGAATAAAAGTGTTACTGTGTTACATGCCTGAATGTTGCTCATGGTCTGATGGGAAATAATGTTTTCTATTCTTTAGTACATCGAACAGTCAGCCATTCACAGAGTTTAGGTTTAAAGGATGAAATCGTTTGTACTGATGCATCTCTCCTCTGGATAAACCTGTTCAATGACAAAAAGACTGAGGTGATGGTTTTTGGTCGCCCTAAATGAAAACAAGTTGAAAACCAAATTGAAAGGAAATATGTGTCGGTGTAACCATATTCATCAGCATGAACATCAGACAAGTTCAGGTTCTGTCACGACCGGGCAGCCAACACAAGGAAGAGGACTCAGATGTAGACACCACACAGAGGCTCGGAGGAACAGTGTAAAACAAGATTTTATTTTGGCAAAAATCACTAAATATGAACTAAAGGTGAGAGGCAAATGAATCTACCCTCTGGAACTGCTCAAACCCATACACTAACACACGATGCTACAAACTCAGGGGACTAAGAAACTGAAAATTAACCCACAGTGTAAACAACCCTGAATGCCTCTATTTAGTTCCTTGCACCTTATTTTGGCACTCATCGCTGTTTTCTACTACCAACTTCCTGTTCGGGTGTAGAAGCTTTTATTTTGATTTGACGATTTGGAGTTTTGAAATGTGATGGCTTAACGGAGCCTATGGAGACTTATTTTGTCATTAGCAGCCCCCTTGATAGAGGCACAAGGTATGTATTGCGGCTCAACCAACCAACGGCCGCGGCAGGCTAAACACGAGGACACAGATGACGCGCAAGAATAAACACATAAAATACACTTCTGTACCATTTGCTCCGTTTATTCAACATGCAACTGTCCAATATACAAATCAGGGCCTGGGATTAACTATTAAAGAAATGCACAGACTGCACAAACAAATAACTGCAACTCACCAATAACTGCACTAATTACAATGCCAACTTACAACTTGGCCTATGGCAACAATTAGTGCATAAATATACAAAAACCATCAAGTTACAGTTAAAATACATCAAAATCATTCAAGCTGCGGTCAACAGAAAGTTTTGCCTCATGCTCACCCTACCTTTCTGCTCATCAACATCAGGTGCTGTGAACAGGTGAGTGCAACCACATTTATCATCTAACACACCCATGAGACACGCCCCACACCCGTGCACCAAATCAGTGAGTCCATTTAAACCAACGCACTTAATCAAAAAAGGAACAACTCATATGGCTCCTACAGTATCGTTATGATATAAGAAGGAAAAAAGTTAAATAATTTGTACAATTACACTCCAACATTTGCTTTCAAGACGCACACAGAAAGACCCCGGCCTGATAGTGGAATTGAACTCAGGACCTTCTCGCTGTTTTGCAACAGTGCTAACCACCGTGCCAACCAACTCCATGTTCTTGAGAGGTGGACTGTGAGCACAGAAACACATGTTCATCCATACAGCTGCAGCAAACTTACATTAATTTTAAATAGATTTGTTACTCTGATGTCTGTCTCTGTGGTACACTGGTACCTGTCCAGGTGTGCTCTACCTATGACTACTGGGAAAGGCTCTAGCTCATGTAATAGAAATGTTCTGTTATTCTCATTTAAAGTATTTAAGTGCTTATGCATATGCTTAGTGACACTGTTATAGACTGTTCAGTGAACGTTTCTAAAACTAGATGAACTTACTTCAGCAGTTTGAGAAAACAACTCCCTTTACAGGTGCTGATAAGGCCAAGGCCACAAAACAGCGTAACCATTGATTCATTAGGTTTCATAGCGAGACACGTGAAGTGTGGTAGGATCAGTTTGTAACTTCCTCCCTCTTCCTTGGAATGCATAAAGGAGTAGGAGCACCACTTCTGTGGCAGAGCTGACATGACTGAACTGTGATGTTTGATGTGTGTTGGCGCAGTAATAAATAGCTTGATCACAGCTCTTTCTGTGTTGCAGACTTTATTTTAAAAATTCCACGACACCCCCCTCCCACTGTGAACATGAATTGAATATTCAGAAGACATTTGTTTAAATAGTTTAGAAATCTGAGCCGTTGGTGTGTCCTTGGATTGTGTGGTAATAATATTAGAGCCTGCAATCTTTCTTACTGAATCTCTACTATGAGTCATGTTACCTGAGATTAATTCTATGTTTACCTGTCAGCCTGGACAAATGTGCTGTGTGAAGGAAATTAAATTAAATCAGGTCTGAACTGCGTACATTTAAGGAACCTGTTCATATTTAATTGTAATATGAATCAATGATTTTCCAATTGCTGATTCCAAGAGAGTTTTTGTGGAAATCCTGTTTGGCTTTTTGTTATTTTAATTCTCTTTTCTGTTTTCCAGAACAGTTCTCCACAGTCGCTGTCCACATGGATCAGTGGGACCAAGAAGCACTCTGCTAATGTGTGGACTCTGACCAGCAACATCCAGCAAGACCCAGACAGCGTTTTCTATCTCCCAGCTGGAGTTTTTTGTTTGTCTGTGACTGGAGAGTCAGATTTTTGTTGAGCTTCACACTTGCAGAGGTAAGTCAGTTTGCAGAGATCCTTCCCACCCTGGCTTTTATGTGCTAGATTTCTTATCTGAAACAGTAATATTTCAGTGACTGCTGCTTATACCACAGGTTAATACACTCTACAGATCCCTGATAGGAGAATCATCAATTTTGCCAACAAAGAAGCCTGGTGGATGTTTGTTTACAGTCTGATGATGGGACATCATGCTCTGCATCTTCAAAGTTTACCTCCTCATTATTATTCATACCCAGTAATGTGAAGTATGCTTATATCTACTATAACTGAACCAACCTGGTGCTCTTCATTTATGGAGGCTGTTGAGTCTGAATGTTGGATGTTGTGTATCTCGTGTTCTCTGGGCTTTGTTGTCCTCAGTCTTTTTGCAGGATCAGAAAACAAAACCAGGAGGCGCATAAATGTTTCTTCTCCATGATGTTTCTTCAAATGTTTCTTCTGGATGATGATATGACCGTGACACGGGATGCCACCTTTGGTCTTGTGATGAAGCAAAGCTCAGGAAGAAGTGTGATTAAATGGTACCCACATGTTGAGAAGGATGTACAGGGGCACCTGCAGCCAAATCCAAGCCTCAGGTTAGTTGTAGTTGCAGAACGCTATAGGACTGAGACAGCTGAGGCATCAAATGTTTGATTAAACAGATGAAAAAGAGAAGTTTCTTCCCTATAATTATCACTTCTTAAAATCTGTAGCAACTTCAAGTCTGTCATCATGCTGAGCATGCTCAGAATGTGACAATATATTTTTGTTCAATATTTAATTTCTTTCAGTTGCAATTGTGAAATGAAAAAATATATATTCTTATAATTTAGCAAGCTAATTTATCAAAATATATATATATATATATATACATATATCTGTATTAGTTTTAAAAAATTAATTTGAGACCTGTATTGAAAATACCATAATGTATTCATACAGAATCAGTATGGTATGATTGTTTGTCTGTTCACTGATTGTTGAAACTAAGAGCTAGTTTGATCTGTTTAGATCTAAAGTATCCAAAGTTGAGCTCTAATGTTTCTTCACCCCTGTGTGTGTGATATGTGATTTCCTACATGCTGGCAGAGCAGCAGTTTGTGCTCACAGATGGTGACGGTGTGGAGAGACGGTGGTGTTTCCTCAGAAGAACCAGCAGAGTCACAAAGGACACCAGTCCATCTCACCACCTTGACTTGCTGACTGATGCTCGTCTGCACTGCACAGAGGAAATCAACTGACCGAGGTTTTTCCAGTGACGTGTTATGAAATGTACATTTGTTTTATGCTTACAGATATGTTTTTCTTGACAGAGGCTCTGCAGAGGTTAGACAAAGCAGAGAAAATATGTGCTTTACATTTTACTGTGATTTATTGAGATATTTGTTGCCTGATGTTCAGCAGGAATGGAGAAATAGAATCAAAGGGAGATGTTTTTGATGTTTTTCTAATGATGTAAGTAAATCTTCAATATTATTTATTTGCTTGAATATATTAGGAGTGTTTCTGAGTGAGGGAGAGAGGAGTCATCATCCAGGTAAAGTGACGTAGAGCAGTGGATACACTTGTCTCCCCTTTAAAGGAGACAATCCAAGTCATCCTTAAATGTTAGTGCTTTCAAATACACAAACATTTTTAAAGGACAGAAATGAACATCCAACTTTGACTGTAATACAAAATAAATCTTTTCATGTGTGTTTTCAAACTCTCAGATGGGCAGCATATCAGTCTTGGACTGTGTAACCTGCCGGAGCAGCACTGGATGGCCACCACACGTGAGCATGTTCCTGCAACATTCAGCATCTGATCTGTCATCTGTGTGCTTCTGCTTTTGGTAAGTAGAGTTACCCAACTACAGTAACTCTAAACACATGCCATCCATTTCTAACGGCCTGGTTACTTCCTGTCAGTTACTTTAGAAACCATGTGGTCACCTGACCCAACGCTGTTTCTTCTTCTTCCCCTTAATGTTGAAGTGTCACATGTCAAACAGCTGGAGAGGAAACTACACCAGTGTACTGGGATGTTTCAGTAACACGTGCCAGATGCTGTTCCTTCACTGTGACATCATCAGAGACAGTCCCGCCCACCTCAGGACCTCACCATTGATTATGATGATTATAATGATGACAGCGAGTGGAACTAAGACTGTAAAAATCCACGACCAGAATGTTTAGATGCTTTCTAATTATTAATCAATACTGAGAGCCTCTTTCTGTGTTTTGTCTGTTTTGGGTTTTTACCTCATTTGTTAATAACAAAGTTCACCAAACTCACACAGTTTACATTCTGTATGTTTCCATCAAGGTTTATTTTCTTAGAAATCATAGTTTTTCTCCTTTTCTCTTTTGTAATTGATGATAATTCAGTGAATATACTGCACTGCTTCCTTTTATTGCGTCACACATTGCTTTAAGTTTTTCAGTGTCCAGTTATTTTTTACTGCTGTTTGAATTCTCTGTATGTTTGACCCTGTAGACTGTTTGATGGACTGCTTGTCTTCCTGTTTGTAACCGCCGCCTGTTTTTGACTAAAGATTTGGATTTCTGACTTTAACACAGCCTCTGCGTGTCCTCCCTTTGTGTCCTCTTCCTCTGTGAATGTGTTGCATGTGTCACAGATTCATTTTATTAACAGCTTTCCCACAGTGAGTTGCAGCAGCATTCATTCACAGCACATTTCAGAAGGATTCAGATTAATACAGTGATCTTATAGTCAGAATTATCCTGACAGAGTGCCACTGTAAATTATCTTTCATCAGGTAAATTTTAAAGTTCAGTATTTCAAAGCAGGAGTTATGAAGAATCATATTGGCATTAGAACTGTAACAATATGTACTTACAAACTTAAAGTTTTATTTAATTATGTTAGAATATTGGAAGACAATCAACTTTTAGTGTTTTCCGCATATTAATTATTCTGAAATAGAGACGGTGACACTAACTGTACAGAAGCACACTAAACAACTGACAATCTAACAGACATCATTGGCCTGAGCCGTCATGCACAGTGAGTCTGATCCTTTGCTGTGAGAGTATGACAAGCATGTTTCTGGTCAGTTTGGAAGAAATAATATCACAATGTTGATCTTTTTTCAACATTCCTTCTCTTTTACAACATAAATTGTGATCAAAGCTACTTGTGTTCACAGCATGTAATAATACTGACAGTCCAGGGCATTGTGGTCTGTTGAGCTAGGGTTAGGGTTAGCAATTCAGACATATGTAATCAATATTAAACGTCTCTGACGTGGGCCACTGTCCGCACTGTTGGGAAATCCATACCAGGATGGAACGAGTCAATGTAGGTGAGCATCCACGAGAAGACACAGCAGATGCATCCTACTAATACTGATAGGACCAGGAGACTCCAGAAACCGAGCATCTTCTCTTCAGTGCCATCCTCTCCTGTCACCCTCTCTGCCCGCAGCTCTTTGAGTATGGGGTAGATAAGGGCGCAGAGAAACCCTTATTACTAATTTGTATTATAATTCAATTTTCACGAAATATTCATATTCAGTATCGGTCCTTTTATATTATAACCACGTATCCACCCAGGCTCATGGTGGGGCAGGGCTCTGTCCTGGGATGCTTGAGTACAAGGTAATGTACACCTGACCAGGTATCCAGTCTGTCAGAATTGTTTTCAATATTTGGTTCAAAAATATGAGTGAAAACAAAAATCCAACTAGGATTCCTACATATGATGAATGAAGTCTGTCTTTGACTGTATTGTCCAGCTGATCCATGATCCAGCAGGTGAACTTTATTCATGACATAACACAGTAACAATGTAAAAAATTAAACAGCAACAGCCTAAATGTAAAATGCATTCTAAACACAGTACAAGATCCAATGTATGACCCTGTTTCTGGGTTGGCCCAGACACAAGTTGAGCAAGACTGAAGGAGTCTATCAAACTTAAAAAGTCTCTGGCCAGTGAATTGGAGAGACAACACACATGAATATTAAAATCTCCAACGATTAAGATTCGATCGTAGTTTGGCACAGTTCCAGCTATGAAGTTTGAAAAGTCTTGGATAAAATCCTTGTGATATTTTGGAGGCCTGTATACAGCTGCAACGAGTGTCAGGCGGGGATGCCCCAGTTCAAACGTCAGAAGTTCAAAACTAGAATACGAGTGAGTTAAGAGTTGTGTTACGGATTCAAATATTGGGGATGGATACAAGAGGAAAACCAAAAAAACAACACTGGTCCGGCCGGGTTGAGTCAAACGATGATTTAATGAACACACGCGTGGGAGATGGACACCATACAGCAGACAGCATCAGATCTCAAAATGGTGGAGCCTTGATCAAACTCTTATAGCCTCTAGTGGCCCCCACCTAATCATAAAAGCCTAAACATTCACATTCTTTCTCTCACACAGCGCCTAAGCTACGACCTTGGCTCCCTGTTTATCTGCTCCTGCTGAGATGGGGCAGTATGCTCTGTTCTCTTCTAACCAGACAAATAAGGCGATGACTTTCTGCAAACAGTATTTCTTATAACTCAGCAGTATAATGCATCATAAAACAATATCATTCATTCACAATAAATCAGCAGTCTAATGTAATGCAAATCAGTTTACCAAATGTAATAGTTATCACCTTCTTCTAATTCAGGAGAATAATGCAAACTAAAACTACATAATAATTCACAATCTTTAATTAGGGGTCTAACATGGCATAAAATAATATTATAATCCGACAATTCCCCCTGATGAGCTCTTTAGACTTAAAGAGCTCACTTACACCCTGCAATCCAGTGTTGCTGGGTTCATTTCTTCTTACTCCTGAGGCCCTTTGTCCCTCCATTGGGTGAACCATATGTGAGATGACCTCTGTGTTTGCGCAGTTCAGATGCAAGAAAAACTATTATTACAACAACAATAGTAGGTACAGATGACACTCCCATCACTCCCCAGTTCTCCCACAGTTTTATTTCGGTGCTACCTTATACCCTCCAAACGTACTCAGACTAGAACCTCTGTCCGAGGAGCTTTTAGCCTTTATTTTATTGCTGTAGGCACCAGTGTCTTCCAGTCGGGTGATCCTCTGCTCTTCTGTCTTCAACCTCAGGGGTTAGACAACCCTTCAGTCGTTGCACAGATCAGGGGATTATTCTGCCCCGATTTCAAACAATGATCTGTGTATTCTGGGGTCACCGCTGTGTTCCCCAGAAAAAAGAACAGGAACGTGTCCCCCTTATGACCAAGAGCCTCTCGAACGTCGTTGGTCTGGTGTTCCTGGATTTCCGCCAACCCCTTCATGGTTATTGCTGTGTTTATGGGATCCATCCTTTTGAGGTGACAAACTGGCATGACACTTGAACCCAGTTGATGTTTCAGCAGTCACCGTGTCTATCTCTGCTGCGAAGGATCCTCGTATATCTGTGACCTCGTCTGGTGTCTGTTCCTTTCTCTGTAAGAGACAGAAAACCAAAACACCTCTCTTCCTAGCTCTAACAATCTAATGTTGTTGTCTACTGATCTTTTGGTGGTTCAGAATTAGTTTAGAATATTCAGAATGTCCCAAGGACTTATCCTAATTTAGTGTATGTGTGTGTAAGCATGTTTGCATTTAGCCCGCTGCACTGGCATTTCCTACACTTTATCAGTCCGGACTATCGCCGAACGAAGCTTATGACCTTCAAAAGACCGAGTGCCAACTCATTATAAGCACATTTGCAAGGTGTGTATGAAAATGATTAAAACCACTCATTCTAATAAAAGACATTAAAAAACAAATTAGCCATTTTTAATTCTAACATGTGTCCCCCTTTTGGTGGCGAGAAATGTTGGTGTGGTCAAGTGGGTGCTGTAAAAACAAAAGCTCAGGACAGAACAGTTATCAGTCATGTACTTCATACAAAATTAGCATATATTCAATTTCATATTGATCCTCTGAGTGTAATGGTACATTTTAATTTGAATTTATCAAAGCTAAACACAATAATTTTTCTTTATTTTGCTCTTGTTCTTGTGCAGCACCACATCTCAGCACATGCCCCTGTCAGTTCTATCTTACTTTTCTAAATTATTGACTATTTCAATGGAGAACCTAAATGACGTGGACCAGTGTTTGTCATTACATATCTCTATTTTGAATGTGACACGTCTATCATTCCCCTGTTATTCATAGACATCAATAGAGTTTTTTGGCTGTTTTTTCCTCTATAAAAGTTAATTGGCTTTTTTACAGTGGCCTGCTATGGTTAATAATAACATGTTCAGTCATGAGTGAAATCAAAGCTTTTCTTCACTTTATCATTTAACCTTCCCAACAATATAATGTGATACATTAATCAAAACACAGCTAATAAAACACAATTTTCTTAATGCAAACATCAGTAGCTCAAAATTAGCAACCAAAGGGTTAAGTCTGCAGTTCACACTCATGTGAAGCTACAGCCTCCCCCTTTAGTCTCTGTCATCCTCCTGTTCCTGCAAAACAAAACAAAGCAAGACAAAACATCCACCCTTCTTTTACAAGCTGGGTGAATTGTTTGTGGACATTTACTAATCCTAAAGTCGGTACCGTTTTTGTCTCAGTATCAAGTCAGTTAAAACTTTTAGTCATCAGTCCATCACAGTCCAGTCACATAAATACATTCACACACATTCATACCAGATATTGCTGATAATGGAGTCTCACGCGCAACCTATTCGAGCCTCCATCACCAGCAAGATGACGTCATCATTTTAAAGGAAAACAGTTCCTTGTTTTTTGGACTGGATTGACTCGCTGCAATCCTTTTAGGCTCAGGACTTCTCATGTGATCAATGTCCCATATAAGTTAATTTCTCCAGAGCCCATTATAATCATGGAGAAAAACACTTTGCGACTGTTTCTAGTAAGAATATTTTATAGCGCTTTAAAGTTCAATCTCTCAGGCCTGGATTAAAGAGCTGATTTATTAAATCAGGAACTCACAAAATACCAAAATATCACCACCGGTGGATCACTCCTCTCAGATGTTCTTATTTCAGTGCACTGTAACAAAAGCAAAAACAAACGTAACCAATAAAATACTCATATAATAACAAATACTGGGGCCAATTGCAAACATGTCCAAGCATAAAACCACTTTTCTCTCTCTTAGAGAAAGAAAACAATCCAAACCTCACTGATAAAATCAACCTAGTGTTAAGCAAAACCCAAAAATCAACCAAAACTTCACCAGAAAGTTTTTCTCCGTCCCGGGACAATATTGTGTAGGAATACAGGCACCATAACTTCTTTTTGCACTGACAAAAAACATGTTGGATGTACTTGATTCAATAGTGGACACTGGTTGCACACAAATGTTTTGCTTTGGCAGAAACTTAAACAACTGAGTTAAATCAACACAACCTTTTCATATTCAGTAAACCTGTGCATTTTGTGTTCATAAAACACGATTGAAACATGTTCTGATGGAGTAAGTTGAGCTCCTGGAATATTTTAATCCTTCACAATTCTGTCATTTTATTTTAACACTATTCAATAACTTTTATCCAAATTTTACTTGGTCCCTTAAATACTAAATGTTGTCTTCATATTGCATACGGTTCAACAAAGTCTAGATTCTGGTTACTATAAGAATTGAATGGGTCTACACCAACTACCATCCTCCTATCTTTATCCTGATTACAGGAGGGCTGGGAAATAACCCTGAAGTGATAGGTTATGAGGCAGGGTGCACCCCGGACAGGTCACCAGTCTATCACCTAGAAACAAACAACCATTTACACTTACATTCACGGATAATTTAGAATCATCAATTAACCTAGCTCTAACAGCTGCATGACTTTTCACTGTGGCAGGAAACCAGAATACCCAGAGAGAAACCACTGCAAACTAAGCAGACTGTGGACTTGCACCCAGGACCTTCTTACTGTGTAGCAACAGCACTCACCAGCATGCCAACAATGTAGGAAATACAGGGAAGCTATGATTTCCTGTATTTGAGGCAGAATTATTTTGTGCTTGCCCTTGACAGGTTAATCCACAATAAATAGCAATAGCATGCATTTGGTGTGTGTGTCGTTGTCTGCCTCTTATAACTCCAGTGATTTTCCTGCAATTTGAAATCTTATGCGGTCTTATGAATTCTGTGAGTTCAGCAACTAACCACTCTTACTAGATTGTATCGTGTCATCTCAATGAGAAAAAATTAAGTTGTTGAATTTTGTACAGATCTTTAAAGCCTGAGGCAATTGTGTTAAATACACGTGAGATGCTTACGTAAATCCAAGGGCTGGTCCCCTTTTCTTTATTTTTTATTTTTTTATTTTATTTTTTTATTTATTTATTTATTTTTTTTCCAGTATGTTCCTCCTTCAATTAAATCTCAATCACAAAAATGTGGCACTCCGAAATAAGGCTCACACCGTTAATTCATCATTTTCACTCTTTACCACTGCTCCTTATCAGGCTGTGTGAAGCACAGTAAACAATTCAGTCGAGGCCTTGAGCCATAAACAGACATCACTCACAGACATTGTTTTCATAACCAAACTGCTCTAGACCCTGTCCCCTAAATCTACACAAATGCCCTCTGGGTGACATGAAATGCATTTATCCAATAAACAATCAATGGCTTCTTGTTGTTGTAACAAATTCTGTATTTGGACGATTGTGTGCGTCCATTGGTGCTCCTGCCCAAAGTTCTCTCCATACTGGTTCTGGCCCCAATTGAGGCACTCCGTTTCTCCAGTGTCCTGCATCGTCTCCTTGTCCAGCTCCTCCTTAACCTGACCCTTTTGCTTCTGTAACTCCTTCAGGGTTTGCTCCTGCTGTTGGAGCTTCTCGTCAGGTTTGGCGACCTCCTGCTCCAGCAAGCTCCGGCCTGATTTCAAGTCCTGTATCTGGGACTCCAAGCCTGACTGATGGGTTCGATTAGCAGCCAGCTCCTCCTGAGCCATGCTCAGTTTCTGCTCTGATGCCTTGAGCTCTTACTGAGGGCAGAACCTCAGAGTCTTTTCCGTACACGTCAGATTGAAGTTTCTTGATGTTTTCCTTGCTTTGCTCCACGGCCTTCTGCAGCTCTGCTGTCCAGCTCTTCTCAGAGGTCAGCTACTGGCCGAGCCCCGACACCTGTGCCTTCAGCTTATGTTCTTCTGGTGCTTTTGTCCCATCTGAGGTGCCTCCTGACCTCAGTTACTCCTCGTGTCTCTGGCACGCCCTTTTTGCTGCCCGATCATCCGTGTTGGTCCGTCACTGTCCTGCACAGTTTTAATGCAGAGTTGTTAAGGTCAGCATTCTTTTGCTCGGCCTCACTTTTCATCCGGGCTTAATAGGCGTCTTGTCACAGCTCTGTCAGCTGAAGCTGTCTGGAAATCTCTCCCGTGTAGTGAAACGGGCCTTGGATTTAACGTTCTCCGTCTCCGCTGCATGAGATCGTTTTCCTGCAGCACTGTTGACATTTTCAGGTTGTTGTTGTGGGTCCAGCTGCTGTAGCATTTGGTCAGGGTCACATCAAAGATGGTAGAGGGGAGAGCAAAGATGGTAGAGGGGAGAGCAGGAGTCCAGGTCAGCCTCGGCTTTCCGGGCCGACAAAGCAGCCTGTAATTAAGCATAAAGAGAAAAAAACAAAACAAAACAAAAACAGATGAACAGGAAAATCATGTTGTTTTGGCTGTGTTATTCAGAGAGGGGCCAGGCCCTGTGTCAGCCTTCTCCCCCCTTTTTCTTTGTTTTTTCTCACTGTATAATCAAGTCATAACCTACCAAGTTGACAGGACAACACAGGTACATGTTAAAATTCTTAAGATCATGTTTAAAAGCCCAAAAAAGGAATTTTCTTTCATTCAGTGATCACTTGTATTAATCAATCAGAAGAAAACATGTCACAGTTTGACTCTTTTAACCACTAAATTTGTTGTTTCATCACTGGTTGGTCATACCAGTGTCTTTCTTTTTGAAGTTAAGTTGTTGTCCTGCAACCCAGAGAGTTTATTTGTTAGTAGTGGATAAACTTTATCATTTAACAACAGGTGTATGTTAAGTTTCGCTGCTTTAATTTGCTAGAAAATTTTCACGTGTTCATGAATTTCAGCTGTTTCTTCATTGCGTGTGTGTGCGTTTGTGGGTGGGTTATTTTAACTTTTTCTCAAACAAGGCATCTCTCTAATTGTGTGTTTTTAATTTTGTTTCCCAAATTTTGATTTCCCACCTTAAATAACAGCATTCCATGTCTTCAGCCAGGAATTAGAGCATGCTTGTGAGATTCAGGGACACATGGTGCCAAAAACAATTCAGCAAAAAACTTCCCTGAAAATTTCCAGTGATGGTAACCGATAACTGGAGGAGAAGATGTCCTTTAAGCTTCTTTTTCGGGTGGGGACAAAGTGAGAGGTCAAGCTGTAAAATTTTGAGCCAGAGCTTGGCCTGTCTGTCGTCCCAATTTTGTTAATCTATCCTATTGCCGCTGTACTCAGGTTTCCAGGTTGAGAGAAATCCACCTGTATTAAGAGACTAAAACATTCATTTACTATTTTTCTTAAAACATCCATTTGGTTCATCTGCCTAGATTTTACTCTCTCTCTTGGTGCATAGTTCACACAGTCAGGCAGTTGCCTTTTATGGCCATGCAGATTTCCAGTCACTCACCCCCAGCAGCTGCAAAGCCGTCTCTCCTATATCAAAACCCAGCCAAACATCAAACATTCACCGTAGTCATTCAAAACTTTATTTGTAATATTATAATGAGCAAAATCAGCGTTTTAATTACAGGCATGTATCATTGTTTGCAAATCATACTTATAAAACTCAATAACACGCTAAACAGGAAGTCCTCTGTGGCCTTCACAGCAGCCACCTGATTTGCATGTTCACACACCGTCTAAAAATAGCTTGCAGCGCTGCAGCGCGCTGTCGTCACACACAGCCTTTCTCTCCATTTCACACCCAACTCTATTATTTTATTACAAAGACGTCTTATATTTACAATCACTCTCAGGCCTGAAAGTTTTAGCGCCTAACAATTTTGACAAATTTAAGATAACGGGTCCAACCGAAGAAAGTCCAACTTTTTTGTAATCAATTAACCAGTATCAGACTCTAACTGTATCTGGCCTCATCTCTAAAATCCCTAACTCAATTTATAGTGTCCAAAAAAAGCGCAGATACCGTTCAACACGGTAAGGAGACTAACTCTTAGCTTATTCCAGGATGCCCTGTACCCCACAGTCAAGCCAAACTGAACTAACCCTGTTCGCCGACAGGTCAAGGTCGCGCGTCCGCGGCCAGGAGGGAGCGTAACCTCCGGGCTATGCGCCTCTTGGCTATCGTCGTTAGATAATTTATAATACTTTGAAACAACAGTCAACACTCCAAAACAAGAGTATGACTGAAGCAGATGCAACGTTATGGACAATGGAGACTCTAACTCACAACATGACCAACACAGGTGCAATCTTTAGACCAATGGAGACTCTAACTCACAAAATGACCAATTACCTATCAAACTACCTGGGACTCTAACCCAGTATTATTTTCCTTTATCTTGGGACTCAAACCCAGTATTGTAACTTATAAACTTCAACTTTCAAATCTCATGAGATTTTTTCATCAAAATCAAAACAGACACTCACCGGCAACTTTTACTGAATAGACATTTAATGTTATCGTCCAATTCAGCACACTTTGGATAAAATCAACAGGCCTGTGCCTACCTCTTTTATAAAGGCGCCTGTCCACTCAGTTTGATTGCCGGATAATGTCTGCCGGTCTGACCACCTCGGAGCGTCCAAGCATCCTAAACTTCCACCCCAATACCACAGGACGAGCCCCCAAAACTGTTACGGATTCAAATATTGGGGATGGATACAAGAGGAAAACCAAAATAACCACACTGGTCCGGCCGGGTTGAGTCAAACGATGATTTAATGAACACACGCGTGGGAGATGGACACCATACAGCAGACAGCATCAGATCTCAAAATGGTGGAGCCTTGATCAAACTCTTATAGCCTCTAGTGGCCCCCACCTAATCATAAAAGCCTAAACATTCACATTCTTTCTCTCACACAGCGCCTAAGCTAGGACCTTGGCTCCCTGTTTATCTGCTCCTGCTGAGATGGGGCAGTATGCTCTGTTCTCTTCCAATCAGACAAATAAGGCGATGACTTTCTGCAAACAGTATTTCTTATAACTCAGCCGTATAATGCATCATGAAACAATATCATTCATTCACAATAAATCAGCAGTCTAATGTAATGTAAATCAGTTTAACAAATGTAATAGTTATCACCTTCTTCTAATTCAGGAGAATAATGCAAACTAAAACTACATAATAATTCACAATCTTTAATTAGGGGTCTAACATGGCATAAAATAATATTATAATCCAACAGTTGTTTGCAAGACAGCTTCTTCCTGAAAACAGCCGCCATTCCACCACCACGCCCAGACATCCTCAGCACATTAAGATATTCACAGTCAGACGGTAAAAGTTCAGTAAAACAGCTGGACTCACCGACTCTCTGCCAAGTCTCCGTTATAAGCATTAGATCCAGTCCCCGATCAGTAAAGAAGTCCTTAAGAATAAAAGTTTTGTTTGCTAGCGATCGAGCATTAACAAGACTTAATCTTAATGGTACCGGTGGTTCAACGGCCGAAGCGGGTGCCCGACCTATCGGCCGTAGGTTCTGAGGGTTTACTCCACCTGAGCGAAGACGGGGGGGACGCTGGCGCGGGGTTATTGTCGTAAGCCCGACAACAGGTGTCAGGCAAATGTAAGCCACGTCCAGAGAGTGTCAGTAGTTGATGCAGTCGAATCCAGTCGGGATAGGGTGAGGTATTTTTCGAAATCGTGTCCAGGTAGCCTTGATTCTCACCAATAAGCCACTGCATTTCCCATGGCGTCTACGGCGCCCTCACAGTTGAGGTAGCGCCGGAACACAGCGGAGACAAGCTAGAACTCCTGACAGGAGCGGTTGGGAGAAGGTTCCCTGATATCCACGATTGCAATACAGAGTTTTTAACTGAGAGGATCTTAAAGCTAGCAGCATTTAGCGATCATATACAAGCAGAGAGTTAGCCTGTTTTAAAAATAAAGTAAAAATAAAACACTAGTACAAGCAGAGTCAGACGGCAGGCCGTACACACTGGTACCATCTTTTTTTCTTTTTTTTTTTTGCCTGTCCCATTTGGTTCTTTAGCCGTCAGAATTGTTGTCTGAAGACCAACAAGGATACCCAATGGATTTATTTTGCCAAATGGATCATCATGGCATTGCAGTATTGGTCCATTTGATTGACCTTTGTTTTTATTATTTATTTTATTTTATTTTCAGTTGTTACAGACGGGACAGACATGAGTGAGGGATAGGAAAGGAAGAAAGAAAGAGGAAGGAAAAGAAAAGCAGAAGGGGAGAGGGACAGTGAGAAAGGGGGAAAAAAATCTCCTGGATCACCTGTTGAGAGAGAAAGAATAGAACACAAGCAAAAAAAAAACCAAAGCAACATACTAAACACAACACCATCGCATTAATCTAGCTAAGTGTAAACAGCAGTAAATACTAAATATTGAATGTTGTTGTGCAGCACGCAGGACAGACAGCGCACAATGTGCTTTGAAGCAGCAGCCAAGAAAGGTGTGATTTAAGTCTACGAACAGTGAACACCCGTGTGCACACCTGTGTGGATCAGCGCGCTTGTATTCAAATGGTTTCCCCATGTAATGCTCTGCAAGAGGATGTAGGGAGCCATAGCCCTGTCCCCCAGGGCATGAAGCAGGCATGGAGGAGATCCAGGCCCCAGACATCCAGAGGCCCCAGAGTGCGAGAGCCCAAGGAGGACCACCGGAGGGGCATCCGTGCCACCCTCATGGGAAGGGCTGAGGATCCCCAGACGAGGGGTCACCCAGTAGCCACCGAGCAGAAGCTAGAGGGGGCTGCACCGGCGTGCCCGCCGGCTCTGCTGGAAGCCAGCTGTGCCAGATTGAACTGAGCCGCAGGCCCAGAGGCCGGAGGCCCGAGGGTCCCCCGCGCCCCAGAAGAGGCCTGACCGAGCAACAGGCGCCAGTCCCCGCCAAGTAGCCACTGGGAGTGAGCTGGTACATACCTGAGCGCCCAGCCCCGGACACCAAGAACCACCAATGCACAGACCCCTGAGGGCATCTGCAACTGGCAGGGAGTGTGGTGAGGGGAGATAGTCCTCCACACTTTGGAGGGCCTGGGAGTTCCCAGAGAGGTGGAGTCTAAGACCCGACCTGACATATAGACACAGACAAACAGGCACACACAGACACAAACATGCATTCCCACCCTCATGCACACATATACAAACACTCAGCACTCACCCAACGTAGGGATAGACATAAATGGACATGTACACACAATCACACTCCCCAAACATACTCTATATCCTCGCCCCCAGAGGGGAAACGGCACCCAGACCCAAGAGATGTTACCCTTCGCCCCGGGGTGGAGGCAAGCAGACCATCCCAGGCTCAATCGGACAGCCAACATCTCCTCCCAGCCCCCCCGCCCCGATGGCTAGTAGAGAATGGGGGTGTGTGAAGACCCCAGACCTCCCTCCTGCATGGTGCTGCTGCCAGAGAGCAGCAGGTGTTAGCACGGCCCCTCCCGAGAACCCTCAATGTCTACATGGATTCAAAATTGAGAGTTGGGCACCGGCGCCAGAGGTAGGTTTGAATACACAGACCGTCCACTGGACGCCGTTAACGTGCCCACCCTCAAGGCCCTATATATATATATATATATATATATATATATATATATATATATATATATATATATATATATATATATATATATATATATATATATATATATATATATATATATATATATGTGTGTGTGTGTGTGTGTTATGAGAGTGTAAGTAATGTGGATGTCTAAGTTGTGAGATAAAATTGAGGCACAGGTGGCCAGAAGGGGACGGGGACGGGGGGGAGGGGAATGTCTCCCCTACGTCCCCGTTGTGACACATCCGCACCCCAAGGCCCTACCTGTGTGGGTGGGTGTGTTGGAGCGGGAAGAGGGAGGTAGCCAGGGATGGGGAGGAAAAGAAGGGAGGGGAGGATGCCCCTCCCTAGCACTGGCGCCATCTTGAACACTTGACAGTGGTCAGGAGGAAGAAATGCCAGGTTGGTGCAGGATGGTTATATGCATTTGGTCCCATGCTGTCTTTAACTAAATGACTTGGTTCATTTTATGGCTGGGCTGTATGTGGGGTTATATCATGTTATTTGGGCAGGAGTACCTGTCCCCTGTTAGGCTTAGAAAGTTTCACCGTAAGCAGAGCTTCTAGCTCTTATAGCACATCTGTATCTGTGCAGGCTGACAGCTTTTTGGTGGCTCTTTTTACCCCACACTGGTTGTGAGTGTGTAAATAGCCCCACTAGTTCTTTTGGGTTGTAGTTAACTTGGGAGGAAGGGGTGGGTCTGCCATGACTTGATGAATAACAATTATCTGGGATACATAAATTTCATAATGCATGCATATATCTCTATCAATTAAACATGGCCTGAGGGCTGCCATTTTTACATTCAGTTATGTCTCTTAGAAATGTTTGAACTAAATAATGAATGTGTTACAGTTAAACTGAAACACTGGTCAGTGGAAATGGCTCATTGGGACACAGAAACCTTTAAATTAAACCTGATATATAGTGTCAAACAATATCAAAGCTGTAAAAGCTGTTTACAGTCAGAATTTATAAAAAACTATGATTGTAAATAAATTCAAACAAATGAGCTTTTCTCTTTGTGCTGAATATCAACACTGTGATTTCTTAAACTGTAAGCTTTACTTCAGCACAACCAGTTGTAGAAGCCGTCACTCCAAATGTCTTTTGATAACAAGAAAAAAATACCTTTTCAGTACATGGCCTGAAGTTCTTCTCCGACATCTTCTGCCATCAGCTTTGTCTGCTGGTTTGAAGACAATAAGACACAAAAAAGATGATTTAGTCACTTTGTCTGCATCATGCAGCTCGAATGTGTCGTGTAACGATGTTGAATAGCCGTCATTATCCCTCTGCTGTGTCAGTAGGATTGTACTGTACAGCATCTCATTGATATGTGAGGAATGCTAATGTAACACGATAACAGGGCAGGAGATATTTAGATATTTTTATACTTATATTACATTTTATAGCTGACAGATATTACTAAATAGATAGAATTTACTAAATAGCTGGATGAACATGAAAAATATGTCCATAATCACAAATGACCACGAGAGCCAGTAGAATAAATTCAACTGGACACTCAAAAGACGTTCTTAAATGTCCTTTAAGTGGCAGAACAGATGAACAAACAGTTAATTGCTTACTTGAGATGAAATCTGCTCAGCTACTTTGAAAACAGCTTCTAACTGGTTCCTCCTTTAACAGGATGACTGCTCAGGGGTAAGGCCATCATGCAATCCAGCAACCTTTATGGTTCTGCTTTGATTCACCAGGAACTATTAGGGAAACCTTCCAGCGCCTCCTGTGAAAGACACAGGGATAAACACAAACATTTATTAACATGTTCCACAGTCTCCTAGTTTGATTTTCTCATCCTGTGGACAACAACGTACATAAATGCAGGTTTATTGTTAACTTTTGTAAGGTTTTTTTTACTGAACATATCCAGCTGCAGCTCCACTGTGATCCTGAACTGGATAAGCACTTAAGAAATTGTGTCAATAAATGGACATACATCAACTTATTATATTTATCCAAACAGACCACTGGACCGATAATGCTTCACTGAGTTAGAGACTTTAACAGACTCTTCTATGTAAGAATGTCTCGTGCTGATAGACCTGCAAACTTGACAACAAAGGTTTTTCAGACTGCATGTAGCTGTCCTCTATGTCAGCTAACACATTTACATTCATGTCACACTTATTTCTGCTTTCCCATTTTATAATTATTACTTACATTTTGATTAGATACCTTGAGTTTGTAAATGATCAGATTACATAATTGGAATACAATGTATCCAATTCAGGGTTGCTGGAGGATGAAGCCTATCCCAGCTGAGACAGGACAAAGACAGGACAGGCTTCCAGTTTATCGCAGGGCTAACACAATATGTGTAACCGAAAATCCACTTAAATGTTTGATATTTCTAATAGTAATCATAATTATGACTATTATTGAAAGGTTTCTTTATAAAAACATTTTGATTTTTTTATAACTCCTAAAATATAAACCTGAACTTTTTCAGATTCTGACCTCTGACCTCAGTGACCTGGCTGTGTCCTCACTGCAGCTCCCTCTTGGAAGTACGTCTGCTTCTTGTCTTCCCCCAGTGTTGACCGCCTGCCCTTAATATCACGTACTGTACCTGAGGAACAAAACAGGACAAACACTTGCCTTCATTTAAGAAGTACATTCATACAGAGGTAATCTATGGAAACACACTTGTTCACCCTCATGGGAGGAATCAGTTCCTGTGAAACATTTCTGTAAATGAACATCATGTGAATGAAATGAGTTCTTCAGGTGACTCAGCAGACCCACACTGACAGATGAAACTTCTGTGGAAGAAGAATCTGGATTTTTTTGATTTCCAATCTAGTTAAACTATTAAGCATCTTTGCTCTTCTGAAATCTGTGTTTGTGATGGCATGCCACACATGGTAAGCTCCACACCTCACCACCCATTGATTCACTTTAGTTTAATTTACAGTCACTACTTTAAAATAGTCTAGTCTATTGTTCAATATTGTTTTTTTATTAAATGTATTTATTTTTCCATCACACCTTCCAATGTTTATATGGCGTGCACACATATTAACCTTGCAAGGTCAAAGTTCTGTTTTATATTATATTAATACATCTTTCTTTGTTTGCGTTACCTGGGAGTTGGCTTCTCCTCCTGTCTGGCAAAAGGTGTGGCAAAGGGCTGGGAGACCTGAAGTACCACTGACAGCCTAATTGGATTGCACCACATGCTTCATTGTCTGGGGAGTGTTTCATATTTGTTTAATTGTTTTGTATTAGTTGGTTATATGGCAGCCATTTTGTTTTCCCCCGTGTCTGTCATTTGGTTTAGCTAAACCAGTATTTAACTTCCCCCATGTGTCATTTCAGCAGGTCAGTTTATCTTATGTTTGGTTGAGGTTTTGTTAATTATTATCTTGAGTTTAGTCTATTGAGTTGACCTCTTTTATTGGTCTGCCTATTTATGTTTTGGCTTTGTTAAATATATTTTCATACACCTGTGTCCTTTATGCTTTACTGCTTGGTCCCTGACAATTGGTGGCAGCAGTGGGATCATCCAGTATTGGACACAGGTCCTTTTTCTTTTTTTTCTTTCTTCTGTTTTTCCCCATGAGGAAGAAGAATGCATCGTGGTGGCAAGAATGAAAAGAAAAAGGGATCTGCTCACCAAACCTGTGATGAGGAGGAAAATGGAGCATCAGGAGTCACTGAAGTTGTGGAGAGAGTGGAAAAAGAGCCTACTTTGTCTGACCTAGTCAATATGCTACATGCTCACATGGGACAACAGGACGTCCGGGATGCAAAACAGAGTGAGTTAAATGCACGACAAGAACAGCGATTTAGAGCCCTTCAACATCAGTTTAGACTTCTGCAGTCAGAAATTCAAGTCAGAACATCACCATCAGATTCTGCAGAGGCTTGCTCTGAACCATTAGAGTCTGATATTCATCCTTCTTCCTCTGCTCAGCAGGCCCAGGCTGAACCAGTTATGACTAATTCCAATCCAGCCATTTCACCAGCATTTCAGTTTCCCCTACAAATAGAGGGCAGATTGGAAAGATTAACTGAAGCTGATGATATAGAACATTTCCTGATCACATTTGAACGTATGGCTACAGCTTATCGATGGCAGAAATCAGATTGGGTTTTTCGTTTGATACCCTTGCTTACTGGTAAAGCTAGAGGTGCCTATGTTCACATGGACATTGATGATTCATTAGACTATGATAAAGTGAAATCAGCTATTCTGTCAAAATATGACATTAACCCTGAAACATATAGGCAAAGATTCAGATCCCTGGACGTTCAACCAGATGAAAGCCCTCGTGAGCTATATGCGAGACTGAAGGAGCTTTATGGGAAATGGATCCAGCCAAAGGGTAAAACTAGTCATGACATTGGTGAAACTATAATCTTGGAGCAGTTTCTCAGAATGTTATCTCCTGAGCTTCAGGTTTGGATCAGAGAACATAACCCTGGCTAAGCAATGGAAGCGGCTTGGTTAGCTGATGTTTTTGTTGCTGCCAGAAAGAAGGGGCAAGCATGGAGCCATAATGCATGGAAGGCATCGAGGGACACTCGGAAGATACCTCAGCAAAACCATCTGGATTCAGCAAATACAAGCACCAGTAAGACCCCTCAGTCTACCACTAGACCACCAAAGGCCTCCGGTAAGAAGCTCATTTGTTATCTTTGTGGATTAGAGGGCCATACGAAACCTATGTGCCCAAGAAATTCTGCTAAAATGGTACAAATGTGCTTTGCCCCTCGTTCTAATGTTGATCCTGAGCAGGAGAGTGACAAATCCATCAAAATGAGTCAGATTGAAGTGAATGGGGTTCTACTCAATGCCCTTCTTGACTCGGTCCCTTATTCACTCAGATTTTGCCCCACCTAATATTGTTCGCACCAGTGATACAATTTCAATCTGTTGTGTCCATGGAGATGAGAAAAGATATCCGACAGCTGACATCTACATTAAAGTTCAGGACCAGATGTATCTGCTGAATGTGGGTGTTGTGAGCAGTTTGCCTTACTCTGCCATGTTAGGGCGTGACCTTCCTGTGCTTTTTGATTTGTTGGAGTCTGAGCAGACTGAGGAGTGCAATGTAGCCGTTACCAGAGCTCAGGCTAAGCAAGTCAGTACCTACTCTGAGACCCTGAGTGTCATGCCTTTCTTTGATGAGGAGTTTGAACCAACTGTGGTGAAGCCACGGAAGACCCGCAGACAAAGAAGGCAGGAGAAATTCCAATTTTCACCTGTGCAGACACTAACAGACGCTGAGCCAACATCGTCACCCCTAGGGTTTACTATTCCAACTGAAATTGCTGAACTCCAAAAATCTGATCAATCTTTAATATCTCTTTTCCAGAAGGCCAAAGAAAAGAAACCTGGAGTGGAACAGGTTCTCAACAGTGAGTACATCGAGTACATCTTGCAAAATGACATTCTCTATCGTCAGCAGGGGTCGGTGCTGCAGCTGGTGGTTCCCCAGAAGGTGAGAAACGCCATTCTCACCTTGGGGCATTCTATTCCGTGGGCTGGCCACCTTGGTAAACACAAGACCACAGCTCGCATCAAACATCATTTCTACTGGCCTGGTCTTAGCAAAGATGTCACTCAGTTTTGTAAAAGTTGCCCACAGTGTCAGATAACATCTGCCAAAATCCCCCATAGAGCTCCACTCCAACCTCTCCCTGTCATCGGCACTCCTTTTGAGCGTCTTGGAATGGATATTGTAGGGCCTGTTGAGAGGAGCAAAGCAGGAAATCGTCACATGCTTGTTGTAACAGATTATGCCACAAAATATCCTGAGGTGTTCCCTTTAAAATCTATAAAGGCCAAGCCCATTGCATTTTGTTTAGCGCAGTTCTTTGCAAGAGTTGGGTTTCCACGAGAAATACTAACTGATCAAGGCACTAACTTCATGTCTACTTTGTTAAAGCAAGTTTATCAGTTGTTGGGTATCCGGAGTCTGAGAGCTTCACCATACCACCCTCAAACTGATGGGCTGACAGAACGCTTTAACCAGACATTGAAACAGATGCTCAGAAAGTTTGTCAACAACAGTGGTAATGATTGGGATCAATGGCTGCCATATCTACTTTTTGCTTATAGAGAAGTCCCCCAAGCCTCCACAGGTTTTTCCCCTTTTGAGTTGTTGTATGATTATGAGGTTCGTGGCCCTCTAACTCTGTTAAAGGAGATCTGGGAGGGAGACAAGGCGGAGGAGGGACCCAATAACATTTTGTCTTATGTCATTCAGATGAGAGAACGGTTAGAGAAAATGAGTGAACTTGCTCAATCACATATGGTGGAGGTCCAGCAGCAGAAGTCTTGGTATGATAAATCTGCTTGTCAGCGTTCGTTTGAGCCAGGACAAAAGGTGCTCGTGCTCCTCCCCAGTGACAACAACAAATTGCTGGCAAAGTGGCAGGGGCCATTTGAAGTTATGAGGAAGCTGGGACCCACCACATATGAGGTGTCCACCCCAGGGCAGTTGCGCTCCAGCAAGGTCTTGCATATAAACCTTCTGAAGGAGTGGGTGGTGCATATTGAACACAAGGCGGATGCAATGCTCATACGGTGAGTGCCTGAAGAAGATAAGGCAAATGAGCAATATCTACCACCTGCTGGCTCTCTAGATTATGATCTCAGCCATCTCCCAGAGGACAAGCAGCAGCAGGTGAGAGAAATGTGTAAATCAGCAGTCTTTCAAGAGAATCCAGGGAGAACTGACATTGTCGAACATTATATTGTGGTACGAGAAGGTGCCTCTGTGAGACGATTGAGTTACAGGATCCCAGAACGTCTGCTGCCTTCATTGAAGAAGGAAATCAATTTGATGCTATCCCTAGGGATCATTGAAAGATCTAAGAGCGAGTGGTGCAACCCTATGGTCTTGGTACCCAAAAAGGATGAGAGTATTAGGTTCTGCATTGATTTCAGGTACCTGAACTCCATATCCATGTTTGACTCCTGCCCAACACCAAGAATTGATGATCTACTTGAACGTCTGGGAAAAGCAAGGTACCTGACCACAATAGATCTGTGTAAGGGTTACTGGCAGGTCCCACTCACTCAACGGTCCAGAGAGTTCACAGCATTCAGAACACCATGGGGGTTTTCCAATTTACAGTCTTGCCATTTGGATTACATGGAGCTCCAGCAACTTTCCAACGGCTAATGGATCAGGTATTACATGACTGCTCTGACTTTGCTGCTGCTTACTTGGATGATATTGTTATCCACAGCAACACCTGGGGGGAGCATGTGGAACACCTGCGAACTGTTCTGGACCACTTGCACTCAGCTGAGTTGACGGTGAATACGTCAAAGTGTGTTTTCGCCGCTGCTGAGAAAGAATACCTGGGCCATGTCATTGGCAAGGGGGTTATCAGGCAACAGGTCAGCAAAATCGAGGCCATGGAATCATCCCCCCTGCCCCAAACAAGGAAGCAGCTGAGATCCTTTTTGGGCATGGCAGGTTTCTACCGTCGTTTCATCCCTCAGTTCTCCAACAGGGCAGCTCTGCTCACAGACCTGACGGAATCACGTTCCCCCAATCACATTCAGTGGACAGAGGAGGCAGTGGCAGCATTTCATGACATCCAACAGTCACTAAGTAAGCAACCGGTTTTGTACAGTCCCAACTTTGATGAACCGTTCATATTACAGACTGATGCTTCAGATCGGGGCCTGGGAGCTGTCCTCCTTCAGGAAACCAGGGAAGGCCGCCATCCAGTGGCTTACATCAGCCGGAAACTGTTTCCACGGGAAGTTTGGTATTCCACAGTAGAGAAGGAGACCTTAGCGATCAAGTGGGCCCTGGACTCCTTCCGCTACTATCTACTGGGAAGAGACTTCACCTTGGAAACTGATCACAAAGCACTCCAGTGACTTGAGCAGATGAAGGACACAAATGGGCGAATTACCCGCTGGTACCTGGCCTTACAGCCATTCCGATTCACTGTCCACCATGTACCAGGCAAGGAGAACCTTACTGCTGACTATCTCTCTCGCTGTTCCAGCGAGAGCTCTGAAGAGGGGAGGTGTGTGATGGCATGCCACACATGGTAAGCTCCACACCTCACCACCTGTTGATTCACTTTAGTTTAATTTACAGTCACTACTTTAAAATAGTCTAGTCTATTGTTCAATATTGTTTCTTTATTAAATGTATTTATTTTTCCATCACACCTTCCAATGTTTATATGGCGTGCACACATATTAACCTTGCAAGGTCAAAATTCTGTTTTATGTTATATTAATACATCTTTCTTTGTTTGCGTTACCTGGGGTTTGGCTTCTCCTCCTGTCTGGCAAAAGGTGTGGCAAAGGGCTGGGAGACCTGAAGTACCACTGACAGCCTAATTGGATTGCACCACATGCTTCATTGTCTGGGGGGTGTTTCATATTTGTTTAATTGTTTTGTATTAGTTGGTTATATGGCAGCCATTTTGTTTTCCCCCGTGTCTGTCATTTGGTTTAGCTAAACCAGTATTTAACTTCCCCCATGTGTCATTTCAGCAGGTCAGTTTATCTTATGTTTGGTTGAGGTTTTGTTAATTATTATCTTGAGTTTAGTCTATTGAGTTGACCTCTTTTATTGGTCTGCCTATTTAAGTTTTGGCTTTGTTAAATATATTTTCATATTTTTTGGGTCAATAAAACCCCCTTTTTGAATTAAACACCTGTGTCCTTTATGCTTTACTGCTTGGTCCCTGACAGTGTTAAACAACAACAAACACAAATTTGTAACAAAAATACAGCTGAGTAGAGGCTTTACAAACCACCAGCAGCCATAATGCTAAATTCTAATCTTCAAATGTTTCTGAGCAGTCTTCAACCTGCTTTTAACACATTAAAGTCCCACAGTCAATGCAGCCTGACTCAATCCTAAATTTTCAGCACACAGAGACACAGAGGTACCGTTTAAAGTTTAGTGTTAACCTGAGTCACTGATCATTTGCAGTATTACAGAGTCTGGCAGTCTTTGCATGATGTCCACGTCACTGTACGTTTCTAGCTGATTCTCAGGTGTGACAGGTGTGCCAGCAGGAAAGAGTAATAATAACCTGCATCCTGAGGTTTGTCATGCAGGATTAAAGGAGCCAGACTTTGTTCACACAGCTAGGATTGTATTTTACACTGACCCTGGGTCAGTATAAGTATCATACAGTTTAAACGAAGCACTGAAACTTGCACATATTTATTACAGATGCATTGAAGCTAATTGAGATATTTGCTGTCAATCTGTGGCTGCGATTAAACACTTTACTGGAAACTTTATTAACTAGTAACTTCATCAGTCATGACAGAAGCTAATATTTCTCTCCTAACATCTTTTAAACAGTAAAAGCTTTACTACAATATAAGCTAACGTTTACACCGTAACTTTAAGTAATAATAACTACAAATGCATCTTAAAGATGTTATATTAGCACTCGGTGTATTACTAACATAACCACATTAACATTATTGACACTCGCTGACTTTTAATAGTCATTCTATAAATGCTGTCCGTTTAAACAGTCTTACCTGTAAACACTGCTGTATCCACCGGATTCCAGCCAGAGTGGATTCTGGAGTCTTCCCACGCTCCTGTTAGTGATCCTCCATCTGGATGGATGATAACAACCTTCTGAACAATCTAGCAGGAGATGGCCCATATCTATGGGACTGATTTGTGCTAATAACACCCATTGTATGGACTGATAACAGCCGAAGCGGGTGAATCAAGTCACCCAGTCGCTAGCTGTGCCATTACCCAGCATACATCACTCCCTCCATAAATGCAATAAAGGATACAAAAGTATCGTTCTACCTGTTTTTCAGGTAGTTGTTTACATTATATAATTTATTGTGTTCAGTATACGTCACTACAATGTGATTTTGGAAATATATAAATATACGGACAACAGGCTCTTCCGCGGCAATCTCTTGTCAATAAGCAACGTTTAAGGAGCTCTATAGTATTCAATGAGAGGACCCTGCACGTCAATTCTCGACGCGAGGGGGGTACCCTGCACGTCGATAAGTGAAGCAGAGTCCTGGAGCACTTCCGTTTTGGAGTTTGCATGTGTTTTGGAGTTTGTATGTGCCTTGTTTCTAGGGGCCACCGTACATTTCTTCATTTTTCACACCAAACTGTTTAATAAGACAAACGTTACACAAAGTTCATCAAATAAAACTAACACTTTAATATTGTCAGGATTTCATAATACAAACTTCAAATCAACAAGAAAACAGCTGCAGAACATGTGGATCAAAATGAATTCATTAAAAAACAACATGTGGACTTCAAGGATACAGTAAATACACTAAAGTGAAAGAAGGAGCCAAAAATTTGAAGGAATTTGAATTAAGTAAAAGTAATCACCTGTGATCTTTAAAATGGTCCTGATGTGTGCTGCTGTTTTTGACTTTCAACATTTCTTTGCTGCCACTGTGAATACGAATGTGTTCTTTGCCTAATTAAATAAATGTTACACTGACTCACTGCTTCATCTTCTGGTACAAACTGGCATTATATGGAAGTACAGCCCAAAACCAGTTTAGCTTGAGTTTCTTTTTTCTGGACATAAAGTCACAGCGGGTGTTGTTTCAAAGCTGGTGGACTTAGTTCATTTTGGAGGTTTTAAGAGCAACTGCTGTGAAAATATTTGTAGTTTTGGGAGAAAATAATTTAAGAGAAGATTTTACCACAGCAAAAGATTAAATATGAATGAAGGATTGAAATTTTACTTAGGTAACACATAAAATGAATACAACTACTAAACACCACTGTGTCCTAAGGGAACAAAGATTAAAATGTAACAGGGATAACATTTTAGAGAATTAAAATCCCTCAAAGGAAAAAACATAAACTTGATATACATATCTATACATGCAGCTTCCTAAATGTAACATTCAGGATTATTCACTGCAGCTCCAGAAATCAGAGCTACCTCATCAGATCCAAGTGGGACATCAGCTGACACTCTTTACAGGAGATTTCATCTGAACTCTGTGGAGCCTGATCTCAAGGTTTTTAAGTCTGACCCTAAAACCAGAAGAGGATCTTTCTCTGTCTTCAGATTCATTGTGATCCAGTGATTTCAGTCTTACATGATCAGGCTGATGTTTGCACAGAGCAGATAATGAAGTGAAGGTTTTTGCACATTGGTAACAGTGAAACATTTTATTTACAGTGTTGAATTGTTTGTGTTCGGAGTATGAACTGACATTCCTGAAGCACTTGTCACACTGGTCACAGATGAAGTTCACTTCCATGTGTGTACGTTCATGTTTGTTACGATGACCTGATTGTGAGAAGCTTTTGTCACAGTGTCTGCACTTGTATGGTGTCTCTCCTGTGTTGATTCGCTTATGCTTTTTCATTGAGCTTATGTCCAGTGGTGAAGGATGACCCACACTGGTCACAGATGTGCTTTTTGACCCCACTGTGGAAGGGTTCAAGTATTTTTAATGTACTTGGTGTGTGGAAGCCTCTCCCACATCCTTTGCAGTCGTTCATTTTGTCTCCAGTGTGGCTACGTTGATGTGGTTTTTGGTCCCGTTGATGATTGGACGTTTTTCTACAAAGGTCACAGAGAAACTCTTTCCCACCACCACAGTGACGACAGGGTTGAGAAATGGATCCATGTGCGTCGCTCCACTTCTAAACAAAGATATTGTAAGTCAGGGAATTCCTTCAACGTTTTTATCCTGAACGTCGCCTGAAATAAAGAGCATCTCTGCCAACGTCCAATTACATTTTACTGTTTAGATTACAACACTCAGCTTACTGAGCGAAAATGAGTCTTCATGTTTCCAAACTGTTCATTCAGTATAACTCCATAAGTTTACTGATCAGACTTGTTCCAAACAATCAGGTTAAAATTACAAGACAGAAAAACTAAATACATACCTCACAGTAACTGCACTTGTAGAGTTACTTTCTGGTGTGGATCTCTTGGTGTTTTTTCAGCTGATGAGGATATTTAAAAGACTTTCCACACAAGTGACAGTTGTAAGGTTTAACTCCACTGTGGATGAGTTGGTGTCTTTTTAAGACTCCAGCCTGGGTAAAAGACTTTCCACAGACCTCACAGCTGTAAGGTTTAACTCCACTGTGGATGAGTTTGTGTGTTTTTAAGCCCCCAGCCTGGGTAAAAGACTTTCCACACACCTCACAGCTGTAAGGTTTAACTCCACTGTGGATGAGTTTGTGTGTTTTTAAGTCTCCAGCAACGGTAAAAGACTTTCCACACAAGTTACATCTGTACGCTTTAACTCCACTGTGGATGAGTTGGTGAGTTTTTAAGTTTCCAGCCTGGGTAAAAGACTTTCCACACAACTCACAGCTGTAAGGTTTAACTCCACTGTGGATGAGTTGGTGTCGTTTTAAGACTCCAGCCTGGGTAAAAGACTTTCCACACTCATCACAGCTGTACGCTTTAACTCCACTGTGGATGAGTTGGTGTGTTTTTAGGCTTTGAGCATGGGTAAAAGACATTCCACACAAGTCACAGGTGTAAGATTTAACTCCACTGTGGATGAGTTGGTGTGTTTTTAAGCCCCCAGCCTGGGTAAAAGACTTTCCACACAACCCACAGCTGTAAGGTTTAACTCCACTGTGGATGAGTTTGTGTGCTTTTAAGCCCCCAGCCTGGGTAAAAGACTTTCCACACAACTCACAGCTGTAAGGTTTAAATCCACTGTGGATGAGTTGGTGTGTTTTTAGGCTTTGAGCCAGGGTAAAAGACTTTCCACACAAGTTACATCTGTACGCTTTAACTCCACTGTGGATGAGTTTGTGTGCTTTTAAGCCCCCAGCCTGGGTAAAAGACTTTCCACACAACTCGCAGCTGTAAGGTTTAACTCCTCTGTGGATGAGTTGGTGTGTTTTTAGGCTTTGAGCCAGGGTAAAAGACTTTCCACACAAGTCACAGTTGTAGGCTTTAACTCCTCTGTGGATGAGTTGGTGTGTTTTTAGGCTTTGAGGCAGGGTAAAAGACTTTCCACACAAGTCACAGGTGTAAGGTTTAACTCCACTGTGGATGAGTTGGTGTGTTTTTAAGTCTCCAGCCCGGGTAAAAAACTTTCCACAAAAGTCACAACTGTACGCTTTAATTCCACTGTGGATGAGTTGGTGTGTTTTTAAGTTTTGAGCCTGGGTAAAAGACTTTCCACACAAGTCACAGCTGTAAGGTTTAACTCCACTGTGGATGAGTTGGTGTGTTTTTAGGCTTTTAGCCAGGGTAAAAGACTTTCCACAAAAGTCACAGCTGTACGCTTTAACTCCACTGTGGATGAGTTGGTGAGTTTTTAAGTTTCCAGCCTGGGTAAAAGATTTTCCACACAAGTCACAGCTGTATGGTTTAACTCCACTGTGGATGACTTGGTGTGTTTTTAAGTCTCCAGCCCGGGTAAAATCCTTCCCACACTCATCACAGCTGTAGTTTTTCTCTCCCTTTCTTCTGTGCGGTTTGTCGGCCTCCTGAGAGCGCTGACTTCTTGCTCCATGTTGGTCCTGCAGTGACAGAGATACAAACATAGGCATTGAATGAAATGCAGTTGTGGAACAAACTGAAACTCCCTCCATTGGTGGAATCAGCCATGTAAACAAAAACACATTGTAGGTGTGTTAGCACCACCTTCTGGTGATAGTATCACATTACAATGATGTGCTACAATGAGAGTTGTAATGAAAATGACATTATTGAAGAAATATTGATCAGCAGAGAAACTCTTTTACTTCAGAAAATTTTTTGAATTCAACTGATGATATTGTTGTTTCAATGTGTGTAGAGAAAACATGATCTTTTTATTTTCTTGTAACTTCTGTGGTTCTTGGTTGTGAATGTAGATTCTGTATATATGGATGAGCCCAGGATGGAAAAGATAAAGCTGCTGTTAACGGGTTTTTAAAAACCAACCAGCTGTGCACGCAGTTTCAATAACAGTGTAACCGTGATACTTTTCTCACCTGTTGTGTGGAAGTCATTGTTTCCTCTGTAGTGGCTGAGCTGAGTCCAAATGGCTGAAATCATTCCTCTGCTGCACCACCACTCTTCTCCTCGTGTTACTCAGCTGGGACACAAAAAGTATACATATATATATATACACACATATACACACACATATATATATATATACATATATACAGTGGGGCAAAAAAGTATTTAGTCAGCCACCAATTGTGCAAGTTCCCCCGCTTAAAATGATGACAGAGGTCAGTAATTTGCACCAGAGGTACACTTCAACTGTGAGAGACAGAATGTGAAAAAAAAATCCATGAATTCACATGGTAGGATTTGTAAAGAATTTATTCGTAAATCAGGGTGGAAAATAAGTATTTGGTCACCTCAAACAAGGAAAATCCCTGGCTCTCACAGACCTGTAACGTCTTCTGTAAGAAGCTTTTCTGTCCCCCACTCGTTACCTGTTTGAATGGCACCTGTTTGACCTCATCATCTGTATAAAAGACACCTGTCCACAGCCTCAACCAGTCAGACTCCAAACTCCGCCATGGCCAAGACCAAAGAGCTTTCGAAGGACACCAGGAAAAGAATTGTAGACCTGCACCAGACTGGGAAGAGTGAATCTACAATAGGCAAGCAGCTTGGTGTGAAAAAAATCAACTGTGGGAGCAATCATCAGAAAATGGAAGACATACAAGACCACTGATAATCTCCCTCGATCTGGGGCTCCACGCAAGATCTCATCCCGTGGGGTCAAAATGATCATGAGAACGGTGAGCAAAGATCCCAGAACCACACGGGGGGACCTGGTGAATGACCTGCAGAGAGCTGGGACCAAAGTAACAAAGGTCACCATCAGTAACACACTACAACGGCAGGGAATCAAATCCCGCAGTGCCAGACATGTTCCGCTGCTGAAGCCAGTGCATGTCCAGGCCCGTCTGAAGTTTGCCAGAGAGCACATGGATGATACAGCAGAGGATTGGGAGAATGTCATGTGGTCAGATGAAACAAAAGTAGAACTTTTTGGTATAAACTCAACTCGTCGTGTTTGGAGGAAGAAGAATACTGAGTTGCATCCCAAGAACACCATACCTACTGTGAAGCATGGGGGTGGAAACATCATGCTATGGGGCTGTTTTTCTGCCAAGGGGACAGGACGACTGATCCGTGTTAAGGACAGAATGAATGGGGCCAAGTATCGTGAGATTTTGAGCCAAAACCTCCTTCCATCAGTGAGAACTTTGAAGATGAAACGAGGCTGGGTCTTCCAACATGACAATGATCCAAAACACACCGCCCGGGCAACAAAGGAGTGGCTCCGTAAGAAGCATTTGAAAGTCCTGGAGTGGCCTAGCCAGTCTCCAGACCTCAACCCCATAGAAAATCTGTGGCGGGAGTTGAAAGTCCGTGTTGCTCGGCGACAGCCCCAAAACATCACTGCTCTTGAGAAGATCTGCATGGAGGAATGGGCCAAAATACCAGCTACTGTGTGTGCAAACCTGGTAAAGACCTATAGTAAACGTTTGACCTCTGTTATTGCCAACAAAGGTTATGTTACAAAGTATTGAGTTGTATTTTTGTTATTGACCAAATACTTATTTTCCACCCTGATTTACGAATAAATTCTTCACAAATCCTACCATGTGAATTCATGGATTTTTTTTTCACATTCTGTCTCTCACAGTTGAAGTGTACCTCTGGTGCAAATTACTGACCTCTGTCATCATTTTAAGTGGGGGAACTTGCGCAATCGGTGGCTGACTAAATACTTTTTTGCCCCACTGTATATACATATTAGGGGTGCAACGATACACAAAATTCACGGTTCGGTCCGGTTCGATACTTTGGTGTCACGGTTCGATATTTTTTCGATACAAAAAAAATGTTCATGCCTTTTTAATTAGTCATTTATTAAAATTATAAATATATATTTTAACTCAAAAGTACAGTTTTTAAATTTAATGTTGCTGAAACAACAAAGCAATAAAAAAAATTCATATCTGATTGAGGAATCACTCACCTTTGGAAAAGAGAGTTTATTACAGAGAAATGGCTCTTTCCAAAATAAAAGCTATACTATACACTTCTTCTGGGGTATATTCTCAGCAGCATATTAACCTCTTAAGCCCCAAGGGGGTTTCTGAGCCTCCTGCTCGAAAATGTAATGCCCAAATTTAATTGATTATTTCTCTGCAATTACAAACTCTGTCCTTACAATCTTGGTATCAAAATAAAGCTAACACTTGGGAAATTTCATCAGAGGTGTAAATATTGAATCAGATATTACTGTGTCAAAGTTACTGAGACTGGAACACAGAAAAAGTAAGTAGATTTTTTCCTCGCTTAATTATTATTTTTTTTATTTTTAGCATATAAACCTTTGAAAAATATGCCTCAGATCACATTTGGTCCCAGAAATCCAGTAACCAACATATAAACATCATCTGTGCAAAGATTTGTTTCTAAAGTGAAACAGTGAAAAATTATAGCGCTGTCAATACATGAATATCCAGACGTTGTACAAAAATGTCCAATTTTGGCACACAATTGGACACCATGACAGTTGATTTTTTTGGGTATTAAAGAGCAGAAATTAATACATTTTATTAACAGGCCTAAACATGCTTTTTTTAAAAATATATTTTTGAAGAATTAACCACACATTTACATGGCAACGGCCCTTTTCTGCAGCGTGTATAGAGCGTTTGATTGGCCTCTGGCCCTTTAAACTCCGAGGGGCTGTAACTTTGGTTTCTTTTGGTCAATTTGCGTGATTGAAACCTCTTTTTAATGTTTGAGCCAATAGATTCACAGTTGCGATGCCACGTTCACGTGACTTCAACCAATCAGACGTTGTGATGCCAAAACCCACGTGGGCCCAAATTTACTGCATGTGGCGTCTGTTCAGTCACATGTCTGTATGTGGGTCTAAAATGGAGGTTGTTGACGGAAAACTGCTCTGATGCAGCTAGGTAGGCATGGCAACTACTTTTAATCACGTGGCTACCGGCAAAAATAACGGAGGAAATCTGAGCGGTAAGCCAATTTCTGTCTTAGCACATTTGCGCAGCTGTGTGTTTTTGTGGTCTTCTTTTGTGGCTCATTCAGTGAATTTTGGTCTGATCGTGGTGAAACTTGGTGTGTGGAGTCAGTGATAGCTCTGGAAGCTAACCGGCCCATCTTTAGCCAGTTACACGAAGTCTGAAGAATTTCTGGTTCGGTTTTGTTTGTTTTGGGGACTTCTGCACATTTACCTAACTGCTTGTTTAATCACGGATTGTTTTCGGTGTGTTTGGTGGTAGTAGAAATGGTTTATATGACGTGATCCCCTCCTTTTTGTCCATACCGGGGCGTGGGGCTTAAGTGGTTAAACATATCAGGTCCCCATAAGGAGAATCATGTGCTAACGGCTGTCTAAATGACTCGGGTAAAGTTTGTAGCATGCGTGCTTGTTGTTTTTGTCTTCTTCCACTTGTCTTTGCACTAGGATGATGTCGGAGTAAATGTGCAGTCATATTCGTTGTGTTCCCACTAATGCTGTCAGCTTTAATCTGAAATTACATTAACGCCACAACAAGGCAAATCTCTGTTAACGAGCTACCGTAGATCGCCCCGTGCGTGGGGCTGGACGGCCATTAACGAGCTAACCTGCTAACACACTAGTTCCCACCAATGTAATTGAGCATTGCGTGGCCCATCCAACATACTGTTTTACTTTTGTCCATGACACGCTTACCTTCAGGGTCATACTCCACATGAAAACCGAAATAGTTCCAAACGCCACATCTGAATGAGGGTGGGGGAGGTTCAATTTGCCATGTTGCAAGGAGCTCAACTTCTGTCTCACTAGCTTTCCCTATGCTCAGTGAATCTGCGTTCGACTACTCCGCCTAGGCTGCACTGTCGAGCGCAGATCCACTGAGCGCTCAACACACACAGCATCGTCAGAAGGAAAGTTGATAAAATAAATATATACATATACATATACATACATATACATATATATATACATATATGTATATACATACATATATACATACAGACGCCCTGCCGTCTGTGGTTGCCATGCCGCCACCTGCCATGCCTCAGCCAGAGGTCTCCCCACCTGCTGGCCCTGCCACGGCAGCTGGAGGTTCAGCCGAGCCCGTCCAGCATCCTGCCACGACAGCTGGAGGTGACAGTGAACTGAACTGGAGACTCGACTGCTACTGGGCACTGAACTGGAGACTCGACTGCTACTGGGCACTGAACTGGAGACTCGACTGCTACCAGGCACTGAACTGGAGACTGAACTGAGGGCGACTGCCCAGTGGACTGAACTGAAGGCGACTGAAGTAACGGTTGAGATGATAATGGAGCTAGTGGCGGAGTTAATGACTGGACGAGCGGGGACACTGGAGATTGAGCTAGTGAAGGAAAGGATGGCTGGGCAGATATGTGAGCTTCAGGAGACACATTCTTATTAGCAACAGTTGTAGGTGAGCCAGGGAAAACACCAATTTGCTCACTGGCTGCACAGAAAACGGCCCCAGAAAAAAGTCACAAAATCCGGCGAAACAGAATAAGTATCTTTTCCACCCACCACAGCCGGCAGTCCTGAAGTCCCAACATACGGCCGTGGGGTCACGCGCCGACGGCGCGAACGTCACTTTCCTTTCGGAGATAGCTCCGACCGGCCGGGTAATACACTGGGCATACATTCCACATCTGGGTCGAGCTGCAGATCCTCCGTCGAGCTGAGCAGCTGAAGGGTAGCGGCTGGGTGAAGGTGGAGCTTGTTTGCAATGAAATTCTGAAGGAGTGGGTGAAGTGAACTAAACAACCAGGGCAGACCAGGAACTAAGCGCTGTAGTTGGTTACCTATGGCTTGGCGAAACTCCTTCCCCTCGTACTCCAGCCATAAGATTATCAACCTGTCCATGGAGTAAACTATATCCTTTTGGAGTCCCTCAGGCAGGTTGAATGCTGCTGGATCCATAGTGGTCGGCTCGTACTGTTACGGCTGCCGAGGCGAGCCGCGTGGTGTTGGAGGAAAAGGACCCAAAATGAAGGCAGCAGACTGATGAAGTGTGTGACATTTATTTACAAAGTGGCAGTGGCAGAAAAAGGCAACGAAGCATGAGAAATTACTGACGGAAACCCTAAACTGGGAAAAACTAAAGAGCAAACTTGAAATCCTCAGGAAACGGGGTGAAAGGCAGAGAGACGCAGACTAACGAATAGGACACCATGAAACGCACACGAGCCGACAACTAGCACAGACCGACACCCACTATATATACACACAAACACACACAAGGTAATCAGATAATCACACACAGGAGGGAAGAACAGCTGATCCTAATACACAAAGACAACTGGAGGATACAAGCTGAACACAATGACAACAGACACAGACCTTCAAAATAAAACAGGAAATGTAACATAGACGCTGACTTGACTAGGGGGGACAGAGCAACTAAGAAACACAGAGAACAATAACGAGGAGACATAGAGGGCGGCTACTAAATACTCAGAAAACTAAAGAGAATACAAGAAAGCCAAACTAGGACACTAGACTAAAGAATAAACTGGAGCACAAAGACAACTAAGATCAAAATACAAAAACTCAGAGACACAAGAAACTCAAAACACTGGGTCACTGACCCAGGACCATGACAGGTTCAGCCGAGCATGTCCAGCATCCTGCCACGCCAGCTGGAGGTTCAGCCGAGCCCGTCCAGCATCCTGCGGCTTCCACGCCAGCTGGAGGTTCAGCCGAGCCCGTCCAGTATCCTGCGCCTTCCACGCCTGGTCCTGCCTCGCCTGGTCCTGCCTTGGCCAGAGGTTATCGCCACGCCTGGTTTCGTCTCACCTGCCAAGCCACGTCCAGCGCCCCCTACGTCCGCCGCCAAGCCGTCCAGCCATGCCTGCTTCGCCACTGCCACCTTCCACGTGGTCAGCCCCCTGATCTCCTCCGTCGCCACCGTTGGACTCGTGGCCGACCTCGTGAACCTTTGAACTGCTATGCTGTCGACCTCCGGGTCGGCCCCCTGAACTTTTCAACTACAGACTGTTGTGCCCTCGACCCCCGGGTCGGCCACCTGAACGGATTCGCCATGAACTTCTGTACTACCGACATCGGGTCAAGTTTTGTTCCACGTTACATTTTGTCTGTATTTTGGCTCCTCTACGTCACTCCATACAGTCTGCCTCTGACAGACTGTGAAAGCATTCCATGATATTCTCATTTTTCATATTGTATGACAGTTTGGACCCAAGCAGCACCACCTACAATTCAGCCTGTGGTATCCAAATATAACCAATCTTTAAAAATAATGGAAAAAAATATGTTCGATCGCATCATTAAAGGCTGCACAATTAAATGCTAGAAAATCGCGATCTCAATTCATACTTATGTGCGATCTCATTTCCAAATGACAACGATGTAAAAAAACCATGACGATTGTACCGCGTTTTGATCCGGGACATAATCTGCATGGAAACAAGCGCTCACTCTTCCTGCTCAACAAATGACAAGGGCGGAGCCTCATACCACGTGATACAGAAGCCAGCTGCAAGGGGAAAAAACAACGGAGAACACGTGAGAGGGGAGAAAACACAATGAGTGCAGAGGGAAAGCTCGCTGATGGTGGTGAGAATGACAACCCCACTGTAACATTAATTCCAAGAAAAGGTTCTCCTTCCTCTGTGTGGAAGTTTTTTGGTTTCAAAGAAGACGATGAGAGTCAAAAATATATCATTTGCAAGCTGTGTTTTGCCATAGTAGCATGACCGCAAGCTAACACTACGAATTTGTATAACCACCTTAAACGTCACCATAAAGTGCAATATGACGAAGCTGTAAAGGCCAAGAAAGTGACAGGAGAAAATCCGTCCTGGTCAACCACCCAAACATCAATAATGGGAACCTTATACAGCGCTTCCCCATACACGTCAAACTCCCGAAGGCACAAAGAAATTACGGAGGCTATCACTTATCACCTGGCTAAAGATATGGCTCCAATCAACACTGTGCAAAACGAGGGATTTAGGAAAATGATCAACACCCTAGACAAACGCTACACAGTGCCGTCCTGCAACTATTTTTCAAATGTTGCACTACCTGATCTACACGCAGTGTCGGGCAAGGGTGGAGACGGAATTACAAGCAGTACAACATTTTGCGGAAACGACAGACTCATGGTCCAGCCAAACTAAGCGTTATATTTTGTTAATAATTGTGGTTTACATTTTAAGAAACACACCTAATACGTACCTCTCTCATCACCTTACACACGGAAAGAATACTGTTCAAAATGTTATTGTTAAAAGTATTTTGACGTTTTGTACGTAAGAGTAAACAAGTTATGTTTTTATGTTCAGTCTCAACTGTTAGGAAGTTGATGTGCAGTTAATAAGTGCAATAAATCTTTATATTGGAAAAGAAAATCGTGAGAGAATCGTGATCTCAATTCTAAGCAAAGAAATCGTGATTCTCATTTTATACAAAATTGTGCAGGCATCATTGTCACATTTTAAAGAAATATAATCTACTTAGTTTTAAGAGTTTTAATCATTTGTGTTTTCTTAAATTAGTCTTTAAATGTTGTGGGATTATGATATTATTTTATGGCATGTTAGACCCCTAATTAAAGATTGTGAATTATTGTGTAGTTTCAGTTTGCATTATGCTCCTGAACTAGAAGAAGGTGATAATTATTACATTTGGTAAACTGATTTGCATTACATTAGACTGCTGATTTATTGTGAATGAATGATATTGTTTTATGATGCATTATACTGTGAATTATAAGAAATACTGTTCACAGAAAGTCATCGTCTCATTTGTCTGATTAGAAGAGAACAGAGCATACTGCCCAATTTCATCAGGAGCAGATAAACAGGGAGCCAAGGTCGTAGCTTAGGCGCTGTGTGAGAAAGAATGTTTAGGCTCTGATGATTAGGTGGGGGCCACTAGAGGCTATAAGAGTTTGATCAAGGCTCCACCATTTTGAGATCTGATGCTGTCTGTGTATGGTGTCCATCTCCCACGCGTGTGTTCATTAAATCATCGTTTGACTTGACCCGGCTGGACCAGTGTGGTTATTTTGGGTTTTCCTCCTGTATCCATTCCCAATATTTGAATCCGTAACAGTTTTGGGGGCTCGTCCTGTGGTATTGGGATGGAAGTTTGGGAGGTTTGGACGGTCCGAGGTGGTTGAACGGGCAGGCACGAGCCAGTGGTCTGACGTGAGTGGGCAAGCCGGCACATTTAAAGGTGAGGCACAACCTGTTGAATGTAAATCCAAACTGTGCCAAATTGGACTGTATAAATTAAAAGTCTACTCACTGAAATTACTGGTGAAGGCCTGTTTTGATTTTGATGAAAAAATCTCATGAGTTTTGAAACTTGAAATAAGCTTATAAGTAATAATACTGGGTTAGAGTCCCAAGATAAAGTAATAATACTGAGTTAGAGTCTCAGGTAAAGGTAATAATACTGGGTTAGAGTCCCAAGGTAAAGGAAAATAATACTGAGTTAAAGTCTCAGGTAGTTGGATAGGGAATTGGTCATTTTGTGAGTTAGAGTCTCCATTGGTTTAAAGGATTGCATCTGTGTTGGCCATGTTGAGAGTTAGAGGCTCCATTGTCCATAACGTTGCATCTGCGTCAGTCATACTCTTGTTTTAGAGGGTTGACGGCGGTTTAAAAGTATTATAAATTTTGTTAGAACGGTGGTTAGAGTCCACTAAGAGGCGCATAGCCCGGAGGTTACGCTCCCTCCTGGCCGCGGACGCGCGACCTTGACCTGTCGGCGAACAGGGTTAGTTCAGTTGGCTTGACTGTGGGGTACAGGGCATCCTGGAACAAGCTAGGAGTTAGAGTCTCCTTATCTGCGCTTTTTTGGGCACTGTAAATTGACTTAGGGATTTTAGAGATGAGGCCAGATACAGTTAGAGTCTGATACTGGTTAATTGATTACAAAAAAGTTGGACTTTCTTCGGTTGGACCCGTTATCTTAAATTTGTCAAAATTGTGTAGGCGCTAAAACTTTCAGGCCTGAGAGTGATTGTAAATATAAGACGTCTTTGTAATATAATAGAAAGTTGAGTGTGAAACGAGGCTGTGTGTGACGACAGTGCGCTGCAGCGCTGCAAGCGATTTTTAGATAGTGTGTGAACATGCAAATGAGGTGGCTGATGTGAAGACCACAGAGGACTTCCTGTTTAGCGTGTTATTGAGTTTTATATACGTATGATTTGCAAACAATGATATATGCCTGTAATTAAAACGCTGATTTTGCTGATTATAATATTACAAATAAAGTTTTGAATGACTACGGTGAATGTTTAATGTTTGGCTGAGTTTTGATATGGGAGAGACGGCTTCGCAGCTGCTGGGGGTAAGTGACCGGAAACTTACATGCCCATAAAAGGCAACTGCCTGACTGTGTGAACTATGCACCAAGAGAGAGAGAGAGTAAAATCTAGGCAGATGAAGCGAATGGATGTTTTCAGAAAAGAAATAGTAAGTGAATATTTTCAGAAAAGAAATAGTAAGTGAATATTTTCAGAAAAGAAATAGTAAGTGAATGTTTTCAGAAAAGAAATAGTAAGTGGATGTTTTCAGAAAAGAAATAGTAAGTGGATGTTTTCAGAAAAATAGTAAATTAATGTTTTAGTCTCTTAATACAGGTGGATTTCTCTCAACCAGGAGACCTGAGTACAGCAGCAAAAGGATAGATTAAAAAAAATTGGGACGAACACAGGCCAAGCTCTGGCTCAAAATTTTACAGCTTGACCTCTCACTTTGTCCCCACCCGAAAAAGAAGCTTAAAGGACATCTTCTCCTCCAGTTATTGGTTACCATCACTGGAAATTTTCAGGCAAGTTTTTCACTGAATTGTTTTTGGCACCATGTGTCCCTGAATCTCACAAGCAAGCTCTAATTCCTGGCTGAAGACATGGAATGCTGTTATTTAAGGTGGGAAATCAAAATTTGGGAAACAAAATTAAAAACACACACAATTAGAGAAATGCCTTGTTTGAGAAAAAAAGTTAAAATAACCCACCCACAAACGCACATACACGCAATGAAGAAACAGCCTACACTCATGAACACGTGAAGATTTTCCAGCAAGCTTAAAGCAGCAAAACTTAACATACACCTGATGTTAAATGATAAAGTCTATCCACTACTAACAAATAAACTCTCTGGGTTGCAGGACAACAACTTGACTTCAAAAAGACAGACACTGGTAAATCACAAACCAGTGATGAAACAACAAATTTAGTGGTTAAAAGAGTCAAATTGTGACATGTTTTCTTCTGATTGAGTAATATAAGTGATTATTGAATGAAATAAAATTACTTTTTTGAATTATTAAAGAATTTTAACGTGTACCTGTGTTGTCCTGTCAACTTGGTGGGTTATGACTTGATTATATAGTGAGAAAAAACAAAAAAAAGGGGGGGAGAAGGCTGACACAGGGCCTGGCCCCTCTCTGAATAACACAGCCAAAACAACATCATTTTCCTGTTCGTCTGTTTTTGTTTTGTTTTTGTTTTTTCTCTTTATGCTTAATTACAGGCTGCTTTGTCGGCCCGGAAAGCCGAGGCTGACCTGGACTCCTGCTCTCCCCTCTACCATCGTTGCTCTCCCTCTACCATCTTTGATGTGACCCTGACCAAATGCTACAGCAGCTGGACTCACAACAACAACCTGAAAATGTCAACAGTGCTGCAGGAATAAGATCTCATGCAGCGGAGACGGAGAACGTTAAATCCAAGGCCCGTTTCACTACACGGGGGAGATTTCCAGACAGCTTCAGCTGACAGAGCTGTGACGAGACGCCTATTAAGCCCGGATGAAAAGTGAGGCCGAGCAAAAGAATGCTGACCTTAACAACTCTGCATTAAAACTGTACAGGACAATGACGGACCAACACGGAGGATCGGGCAGCAAAAAGGGCGTGCCAGAGACACGAGGAGTAACTGAGGTCAGAAGGCACCTCAGATTGGACACTGAGCAGCAGAAGAACATAAGCTGAAGGCACAGGTGTCGGGGCTCAGCCAGGAGCTGACCTCTGAGAAGAGCCGAACAGCAGAGCTGCAGAAGGCCGTGGAGCAAAGCAAGGAAAACATCAATAAACTTCAATCTGACGTGTACGGAAAAGACTCTGAGGTTTCTGCCCTCAGTGAGAGCTCAAGACATCAGAGCAGAAACTGAGCATGGCTCAGGAGGAGCTGGCTGCTAATCGAACCCATCAGTCAGGCTTAAAGTCCCAGATACAGGACTTTAAATCAGGCCGGAGCTTGCTGGAGCAGGAGGTTGTCAAACCTGACGAGAAGCTCCAACACAGGAGCAAACCCTGAAGAACCTACAGAAGCAAAAAGGGTCAAGTTAAGGAGGAGCTGGACAAGGAGAAGATGCAGGACACTGGAGAAAAGGACTGCCTCAATTGGGGCCAGAACCAGTATGGAGAGAACTTTGGGCAGCAGCACCAATGGACCCAAACGGACTGAAAAGGGGGAGGGCAGGACCCCAGAGCGCGCTTCAGGCCATGGTTTACCCAGAACACCAGAACAGGAAAGTGATGAACACAAACACACACACAAAAACACACACATCTACATACACTGACTCAGAATCAAGAGAAACACACACATGAACACATATGCACTCGTTGATTGACTGAGAAATGACACACACACACGCACACAAATCAAAATGCTGATTCAATTCACTGAGAAGTGATCCACACACACACACATACACACATACATACACATGTTTGTACAATGAAGAGTGATACACACACGCTGTTGCAATGAAGAATGCTTTACTAACAAATGCTATGCTGATACGCAAAGTGCTGCACACAAACGTCCAAATACAGAATTTGTTACAACAACAAGAAGCCATTGATTGTTTATTGGTTAAATGCATTTCATGTCACCCAGAGGGCATTTGTGTAGATTTAGGGGACAGTGTCTAGAGCAGTTTGGTTATGAAAACAATGTCTGTGAGTGATGTCTGTTTATGGCTCAAGGCCTCAACTGAATTGTTTACTGTGCTTCACACAGCCTGATAAGGAGCAGTGGTACAGAGTGAAAACTATGAATTAACGGTGTGAGCCTTACTTCGGAGCGCCACATTTTTGTGATTGAGATTTAATTGAAGGAGGAACACACTAAAAAAAAAATAATAATAATAATAATAATAATAATAAAAATAAAAATAATAACAATAATAAAATATAAAATAAAAAGAAAGAAAAAGGGACCCAGCACTTGGATTTACGTAAGCATCCCACGTGTATTTAACACAATTGCCTCAGGCTTTAAAGATCTGTACAAAATTCAACAGGAAATCATAGCTTCCCTGTATTTCCTACATTGTTGGCATGCTGGTAAGTGCTGTTGCTCCAAAGTAAGAAGGTCCTGGGTGCAAGTTCACAGTCTGGCTAGTTTGCAGTGGTTTCTCTCTGGGTATTCTGGTTTCCTGCCACAGTGAAAAGTCATGCAGCTGTTAGAGCTAGGTTAATTGATGATTCTAAATTATCTGTGAGTGTAAGTGTAAATGGTTGTTTGTTTCTAGGTGATAGACTGGTGACCGGTTCGGGGTGCACCCTGCCTCGTAACCTATCACTTTACAGTTATTTCCCAGCCCTCGTGCAATTAGGATAAAGATAGGAGGATGGTAGTTGTTGTAGACCCATTCAATTTTTATGGTAACCAGAATTTAGACTTTGTTGAACCGTAGGCAATATGAAGACAACATGTAGTATTTAAGGGACCAAGTAGAATTTGGATAAAAGTTATTGAATAGTGTTGAAATAAAATGACAGAATTGTGAAGGATTAAAATATTCCAGGAGCTTAACTTACTCCATATGAACATGTTTTAATCGTGTAATCTGAACTCAAAATGTACAGGTTTACTGAATATGAAAAGGTTGTGTTGATTTAACTCAGTTGTTTAAGTTTCTACCAAAGCAAAACATTTGTGGGCAACTAGTGTCCACTATTGACTGAAATAAGTCCAACATGTTTTTGTCAGTGCAAAAAGAAGTTACGGTACCTGTATGCTTACACAATATTGTCCCGGGACGGAGAAAAACTTTCTGGTGAAGTTTTGGTTGATTTTTGGGTTTTGCTTAACACTAGGTTGATTTTATCAGTGAGGTTTGGATTGTTTTCTTTCTCTAAGAGAGAGAAAGATGGTTTTATGCTTGGACATGTTTCCAACGGGCCCCAGTATTTGTTATTATATGAGTATTTTATTGGTTACGTTTGTTTTTGCTTTTGTTACAGTGCACTGAAATAAGAACATCTGAGAGGAGTGATCCACCGGTGGTGATATTTTGGTATTTTGTGAGTTCCTGATTTAACAAATCAGCTCTTTAATCCAGGCCTGAGAGATTGAACTTTAAAGCGCTATAAAACATTCTTACTGAAAACAGTTGCAAAGTATTTTTCTCCATGATTATAATGGGCTCTGGAGAAATTCACTTATATGGGACATTGATCACATGAGAAGTCCTGAGGCTAAAAGGATTGCAGCGAGTCAATCCAGTTAAAAAAAAAACAAAAAAAACAAGGAACTGTTTTCCCTTTAAAATGATGACGTCATCTTGCTGGTGATGGAGGCTTGTTTAGGTTGCGCGTGAGACTCCATTATCAGCAATATCTGGTATGAATGTGTGTGAATGTATGCATGTGACTGGACTGTGATGGACTGACGACTAAAAGTTTAAACTGACCTGACACTGAGACAAAAACGATACCGACTTTAGGATTAGTACATGTCTACAAACAATTCACCCAGCTTGTAAAAGAAGGGTGGATGTTTTGTCTTGCTTTGTTTTGTTTTTGCAGGAGTAGGAGGACAGAGACTAGGGGGGGAGGCTGTAGCTTCACATGAGTGTGAACTGCAGACTTAACCCTTTGGTTGCTAATTTTGAGCTACTGATGTTTCCATTAAGAAAATTGGGTTTTATTAGCTGTGTTTCGATTAATGCAGCACATTATATTGTTGGGAATGTTAAATGCTAAAGTGAAGAGAAGCTTTGATTTCACTCAAGACTGAACATGTTATTATTAACCATAGCAGGCCACTGTAAAAAAAAACAATTAATTTAGATAGAAAAAGTCAAAAAACTCTATTGATGTCTATGAATAACAGGGGAATGATAGACTTGTCACATTCAAAATAGAGATATGTAATGACAAACCTTGGTCCACGTCATTTAGGCTCTCAATTGAAATAGTCAATAATTTAGAAAAGTAAGATAGAACCGACAGGGGCATGTGCTGAGATGTGGTGCTGCACAAGAACAAGAGCAAAATAAAGAAAAATTATTGTGTTTAGCTTTGATAAATTCAAATTAAAATGTACCATTACACTCAGAGGATCAATATGAAATTGAATATATGCTAATTTTGTATGAAGTACATGACTGATAACTGTTCTGTCCTGAGCTTTTGTTTTTACAGCACCCACTTGACCACACCAACAGTTTCTCGCCACCAAAAGGGGTACTTGCAAAGAATAGGGAGGAATATCATCAGAAGTGGGAAAGGTAAGCCCCGATGGGGGTGATAATGTAACACACCCAAAGAAAGATTTTAGGTCTGACCAACCGTCTCAGTCGTGGGCAAAACGATGACAGTCAATAAAATTCTAAAAGATAATTTAGTGACAAAAAATATCAAGAGATAAAAGATAAAACAGTCCAGTGTCCCATTCATGAATCAAATAAAAACACACAGTCCCAAGGCCAGAGCCAGCTATGCCACACGGCCAGTTGCACTCCAAATGTTGCCTTCAACAGGGGTAGAAGTTGTCCTTGGAGACCCACCACCCTGCAAGCATATAGCCAGTGATAACTCGAGCCTGTGCAACTCTGCTGCCTTTAGGCTGTGGCATATAATAGGCCCTGGCCTGCACAGAGAGACAAAATGACACCTTCAGTATAAAATTCATAGCGCAAAACCCATCCATCCCAAACATATCAGATTATCACATTACATACATGCACAGAGAGACAAAATGACACAGCAGTGTTTGTAGTGTGGGCTATAAGTAGACCAGTGTATCAGTGCAATCAAGTACACCTGCCTCTAATTAGTCCAACCCCATTCCAGCCATTGGCTAACCAAAAATGTGACACACGCACAAAAAACCACTCCCAACCCAGTGCAACTTCACACAATAATATGGAGCTGAATTAACACAGGCACACTAGTCTACCATGTTACAATAACACCATTAATTTCACGTATGGTCAAATTCTTAAAACTTGACCCCAAACATGAAAAATTCTTCAAACATTTAGAGACAGAGTGGAGTTCTAGATAAACATAATGCAACAAATCACATAAGGATGGAGCGTTGGAATCAATAAGATGGTGAAAAAACACGCAGGAAAAATGTTGATCATGTTGATTATGTTTATTCCAGTGTGTAGGGATTGGCTAATCTGACCAGGAAATGTTATAAATAGATTGTCGGAACAATCAGCGTTAAAGTCACCTTTGACAGTCCAGACTAAGATGGCGTTGGACATCTTCAGGGCGGAAAAGGGTTGGTGTGACCAAGGTGTGGTTTGGCTTGTTGTATGTATATTTCAAGATGATATGGCTCTGGATGGACCAGTTACCAGGGCATGGAAGGAGGACAGACTCATTAAATGAGGAGAAGGAATTTTCTGGGATTGGAGATCCTCTGGGTGAGTGGTTGACTAAAAGCATGCATAAAATAAAAGCTGTCGTTTGTTATTGATTGGTAATAGATTGATAATTGGCCACATTTACAGGTGTATTGACTTGTTGTGGACGTAGTCTACTTCATGTTTAAGCACTCTAATTAACAGATTGAAAATAGTGACATTAAAGGAAGAATATGCAGCGCCACCCTGTCAAATGCCAGTGCCGGTGGGGCTCAGTGATGAATCAGGTGAGCTTGATGGCTGAATTAAAACATAGATGCCCCTGGTGTGGTTAGTAAGGGATAAAAAGGGTGTGTTTTACTGTTATTTTAGCATCAGTATTATTGTTACATCAGAATCATATAACAAGCATTGCATTGAACATTTATTGAAGCTATTGACATATTAACATTTGTATTACAGTGATTGTTATAACCCGATGTTAATCTTCTATCTACAGGTGTCAAAAGTAGTCAACAAGTTCATGTTGAAGTGAAGTTCATAATAATACAGGTTTTGTTTGTAGACGATTGTGAAGACGCAGGCTCTGGGCGGAGCCAGGTGTTGAACAGATCTAACATGACAATTAAATTGATTTCATTCCCTAACACAGAATAACAAGACTGGAGCAACGACACTGGATAGGAGAAAGTCTGATACTTTCTAAGATATGAGGTCACTAACCTGTTCTTTTAATTTTCTAGCTTCATTGAATGGACACATATTAGAATTAGAAATGGCTAATTTGTTTATGTCTTTTATTAGAATGAGTGGTTTTAATCATTTTTATACATATCTTGCAAATGTGCTTATAATGAGTTGGCACTCGGTCTTTTGAAGGTCATAAGCTTCGTTCGGCGATAGTCCGGACTGATAAAGTGTAGGAAATGCCTTGAGTGCAGCGGGCTAAATGCAAACACGCTTACACACACATACACTAAATTAGGATAAGTCCTTGGGACATTCTGAATATTCTAAACAAATTCTGAATCACCAAAAGATCAGTAGACAGCAACATTAGATTGTTAGAGCTAGGAAGAGAGGTGTTTTGGTTTTCTGTCTCTTACCGAGAAAGGAACAGACACCAGACGAGGTCACAGATATACGAGGATCCTTCGCAGCAGAGACAGACACGGTGACTGCTGAAACATCAACTGGGTTCAAGTGTCATGGCATTTTGGGCTCCAGTTAGTCACCTCAAAAGGATGGATCCCATAAACACAGCAATAATCATGAAGGGGTTGACGGAAATCCAGGAACACCACACCAACGACGTTCGAGAGGCTGTTGGTCATAAGGAGAACACCTTTCTGTTCCTTTTCCTGGGGAACACAGCGGTGATCCCAGAATACACAGATCATTGTTTGAAATCGGGGCAGAATAATCCCCTGATCTGTGCAACGACTGAAGGGTTGTCTAACCCCTGAGGTTGAAGGAAACAAGAGCAGAGGATCACCCGACTGGAAGACACTGGTGCCTACAGCAATAAAATAAAGGTTAAAAGCTCCTCGGACAGAGGTTCTAGTCCGAGTACGTTTGGAGGGTATAAGGTAGCACCGAAATAAAGCTGTGGGAGAACTGGGGAGTGATGGGAGTATCATCTGTACCTACTGTTGTTGTTGTAATAAAAGTTTTTCTTGCATCTGAACTGCGTAAACACAGAGGTCATCTCACATATGGTTCACCCAACAGGGGGACAAAAGGCCTCAGGAGTAAGGAGAAATGAACCCGGCAACACTGGATTGCAGGGTGTAAGTGAGCTCTTTATGTCTAAAGAGCTCATCAGGGGGAATTGTGGGATTATGATATTATTTTATGGCATGTTAGACCCCTAATTAAAGATTGTGAATTATTGTGTAGTTTCAGTTTGCATTATGCTCCTGAACTAGAAGAAGGTGATAATTATTACATTTGGTAAACTGATTTGCATTACATTAGACTGCTGATTTATTGTGAATGAATGATATTGTTTTATGATGCATTATACTGTGAATTATAAGAAATACTGTTCACAGAAAGTCATCGTCTCATTTGTCTGATTAGAAGAGAACAGAGCATACTGCCCCATTTCATCAGGAGCAGATAAACAGGGAGCCAAGGTCGTAGCTTAGGCGCTGTGTGAGAAAGAATGTTTAGGCTCTGATGATTAGGTGGGGGCCACTAGAGGCTATAAGAGTTTGATCAAGGCTCCACCATTTTGAGATCTGATGCTGTCTGTGTATGGTGTCCATCTCCCACGCGTGTGTTCATTAAATCATCGTTTGACTTGACCCGGCCGGACCAGTGTGGTTATTTTGGGTTTTCCTCCTGTATCCATTCCCAATATTTGAATCCCTAACAATGTATAAATAGGATGGCCCCAGAGTGTTTCAATAGATACATCCAGAGACAAGATAGCAATGGTATTACTAGAAGCATGGTGAAGGGAAACTGCAAGATATCATATTGCAGATCTAAATTTGGTCAGTCTGCATTTTCCATAAAGGCTTGCAATCTGTGGAACACACTTCCAACCAAAATCAAATTGATTTTGACTTACACACACACAACATAGACATCACATGGGAATACAGGTCGGAGATCGGCAGCATTACAGAAAAACACTGAAAAAGTACACAACAATGGGAAAGTAGAAGAGGAAAAAGAGACCTCTACTCATGCTGGGCACCTATGGGAGGACAGCATGAGAACAGGAAACAAAAAAACTTCTCTGTACAGAGAGCACATAAATGTCCACAGTACAACATTGGAGCACATGACAAGCCACAAGGTTGGGTAGGGGGTGAGGAGTATTCTGAAGGAAACACAGCAGTCATCCTGCACAGCAAAATAATAATAATAAAAAATCCGGACAAATGAGATACTGCGGTGTTATGGATGATACTGGAGTGTAGAAGAGTCACCACTCTGTGTGCCATTCCAGTGCGGCACACAGACTCGCCGTCTTCCCCCCACAGGACACAAGCATCGAAGGCGTTTGGAAAGGGAGGGGGATGAGTGCATGCTTATCAGTGTAAGTGTATGTGTGTGCGTGTCCAGAGTTCAGCTGAGACAGTGTCCTCCGCCCTATCAGGCTAAGTAAACAGTCTGCCAGCCAATCCAGATGGCCTTGCATGGAATGGGAAGAATAGTCAACACACAGTCGTTATCAGGGAGTTTTTGTTCGGCTCCAGCCTTGGGCCCGCAGCTGGCGCCGTGGTGTCTGCATGTTGATGTTGTTGATTTTTCTTTTATGCGAGCAGCTCAGGAGAATTTCAAAGCTGTTCTCTAACACTCCGACACTGGTCTCTCAATCTCCCGTTGGAGAACCGCAAGCCTCCCCATGATGGTATCAAACTTCCGTTCCATGGTGTTGTCATTCTTTTGATTCTGAGACTTCACAACTGCAGTGACCCATTCTGTGATGTGATCCAACTTTCGCTCAAGGGTCTCATTTTGAGCAGGCCTCTCTTTGTTGTATCCCAATATACGTTCAATGGTGTTATTTTGAGTCTTCACGGCAGCTGTAAGCCTCTCCAAGGTGTTAACCATGCTGCGTTCGTTGTGAGAAGTTGCGCCTCTTCCCATCGTTTCAATTCCAGCGGGCAGCCTTGGGGGGTTTGAACAGCCGGTTCCGCTCTCTTAATTCTCCGATAAGCCAGGGCCAAGCCAGCTCCGATCAGCAAGAACCCTGTTATCATGGTTCTGAATAGGTAGATATCTTCAGGGTCCTCGATCGACAGTCCCGCCAGGCACATGATCCTCCATTTCTGCCACACGTCCATCGTGTATCCGGCAGGGAAAGTCCCTCCAGGGCACTCGGGCTCTCCCGAGCCCAGACTTCTCGTTGAGAAAAGGGTGTCAATAGCATTCAGAGAGCAGTTGATCAAATCCATAATTCTCTTTTAGGTTTTAGAGAACGACAGTGAGAGACTGTTCCAGGGAAAGTAATACACACGAGATAGGACAAGGACACATGAGGCTAAGCAGGGAAGATAAGGGGAAGGAGGAGAGGAGAAAAGTGCGACCGCCTTCACCAAGAGAGAATTGTGCGTTACATCAGTTTCACGTTTTGTACTTGGACTATGTCAAACTGCACTGTCCCTTTTAAATAAATACATTCAAATTCAAATGTGTGGGGGATGCTTTACCATGACATACACCTGGCTATATGGAAAGAAACTTATTATCTAATAGGACATTAGGGTTGTGTGAAATGTGTGTGGCTGGTGGATAATAATAATAATAATAATAATAATGGATTGGATTTATATAGCGCTTTTCAAGGCACCCAAAGCGCTTTACAATGCCACTATTCATTCACACACTGGTGGAGGCAAGCTACGGTTGGATGAATGTTTTGGGGATTTATTTGGCGGCTACATTTTTTTTTTACCAAGTGGAACCTGTCAATAAGTTTTGGTTTGATTTATCAGTTTAAGGAGACGAGTATGCTTTGGCAAGTCCTAAAACTAGACTTTCGTATTTTCATATTTTGTAGTATGTTATTTTCTTTTTTTCTTTTCACATTTGAGGAGTGCACTGAGAGTTTTGTTGGAGAATCTGCTGTTTAAGCAGGCCTGCATGATTGGAACTAAAAGTGCTATACAACAGTGTTGCTGGAAAATGATCGTAAAGTGAGCTTCTCCACATTGCAATGGGGACTGACTGGACTGATAATGGGGACAAATGGTTAACTGACTCGACACTGACACGCAGATTGCACCTACTCCAAGCAGACAAGGAAAGGGTGGATGTATGTATGTTTTTCCAGAAGCAGGAAGTAGTTGTTCTTGTAGTTGTTCGTTTCTGTGTGTATTTACCAGCGCTTTGTTATTCATGTTGTAGTGGCACATTTCTTTTCTTATAAATCATATCACATTAGTAATAGTAATATTATTTCCTCACTTTAGTGTTCACCAGTTGTATGCATGCATGTAGAATGTTATCACAAGTGGGCCCCATGTTATTGCACCTTCACAGTGGACCCATCGTAGACTGGAAGATCTCCAGACATCCTGCTTTAAGGGAGGTGACGGGTGGTCATAACATTTCTTAGTGTGGGAGAAGGTCAAGGATGAGCTGGACTGAAGCTTTAGGTATGCATGATGTGCTGTGGAATGTTCTTTGTTTGAGAGTGTCTGTGATGGTGTGTATATAAGATATAAGAGTGGCGGCCGAATTTCCAAGATGATCCTTGTGTTGGCTGGCATGTTTCCATTCAAATTTTAAAGTGTTTATTAAACCCACTTCAAATCCAGCTCACAGGGTGTGTTGCAGCTAATTTTGAAATTTTTCATAAAAATGTGGCATTGTCAAGCAGGATTCCTCAGGTGAGTTTTGCTAAATCACCAGCATGCGATGCCTGGCCATCCTGAGGGAAAATTGCTTCAGTCCCATCATTCTTTTGTTTTCAAAAGGGTGGACTCGCGACATATGCTTCAGCAACTCACACATGCAGGACGTTTTAACAAACCAAAAGAGAGACTGCAAAGAATTTGCAATGGTGAGCTGTATTTGATTCGGGAGGATTTTCAACCGGACCACTGGGGAAAGCCTTGCTTCCTTATTGCTGGAATTATTGGGTGCAGGTTCCTAGAAACTCAATGAGTTTGGGTAGTCTAGTGGGTACTCTTGTTGCAGTGGTAAGTGGAGGATCTTAGAAGCTCAACAAGTTGGGTGTTCTAGTGTATGGTTTGTTGGACTGGTCTGAGGTGGTGGAGAGGATGTCTCACCTCACTGGAGCCAGTGTGCAGCAGTTGAGGAGCCTGGAAGAAGCATTGCGGAGATCTAGAAGGATCTGACCTAGCAGACTCCAAAGTCCTGACTCGACTGAGACAGAAGAATCCCAGATCTCAACTAGAGATGGCACGATACCACTTTTTATGTCCAATACCGATCTCATAAATTTGGATATCTGCCGATAACGATATGAATCCGATATAGTTCCTTTAATAATCAACAAAACTGTTTTTTTAATATCTTGCTGCATTTTATATAAGTTCATACTCAAGTTTAAAAACAAAACAAAACACTAAAGCTATTCTGTTATACGTTGTTGATTTTTCTTTTATGCGAACAGCTCAGGAGAATTTCAAAGCTGGCACATTTCTTTTCTTATAAATCCTAACACATTAGTAATAGTAATATTATTTCCTCACTTTAGTGTTCATGTTTTGTATGCATGCATGTAGAATGTTATCACAAGTGGGCCCCATGTTATTGCACCTTCACAGTGGACCCATCGTAGACTGGAAGATCTCCAGACATCCTGCTTTAAGGGAGGTGACGGATGGTCATAATGTTTCTTAGTGTGGGAGAAGGTCTTAGAGGCTCTGTTGGCTCTTAGGTGATGGTTTCCTCGTGGCTACGTGCAGCAGGGCTAGGGCAGGGTCTGTGCTGACGGACGGGGGTTACTGACCTGGTAGCCTGCCTGCCCCTGGGTGGGTCCAGGACGGGCGTGAGGTTCTGGGGGCGCTCCGGCTCTGGCCTGGGGCCCTGGCCAGGCCTCAGGGGCCTGGGTCCTGGTTGGTGTGTTGCCGGGGTTGCGGGCGGGTGGGTGTATGGGGGCCCACCCCTGGCGCAGGGTGCCGCCGGTGCGTCAAGCCACCTGGGGGGCTCTTCAACTGGTGGGGGGGGGGGGGGGGGGGGGTTGTCACATCTTGCAGGAGCTTTCCTCTCTCAGGAACTCTCTCTGCAAGAGGGGGAGATACAGGAGAGGTGGAGAAAGATCTCAGCCTGGGCGTCTATTGTCTTATGTAGTCTGGAAGATGAGTGGATGATGGGGTGGGTGCAATTTTCTCTGTGGTGGGGTTGGGTGGACTGCCCCGGGCTCTGTGGGGCCAGGCGGCGCCGCTGCACTGGGCCCCAGTTCCGATGGGCCTGGGCCCCCCTTCCCTGGCGGGTCGCGGAGTATGGGGGTGCCTACTGGGGTCAGCGGGGGAGCTGGCCCCAGGGAGGGGTCACTTGCCCCTCCCTTCCTTCCCTCCCCATCTCCAGCTGCCTCCCTCTTCCCGCTCCACCACAACCACCCACACATGCAGGGCCTTGGAGTAGGGGTGTGTCACCAGGGTGCAGAGGAGGCATCCCCCCTTCTGTTCCCTTCTGGCTGCCTCTGCCTCAATTTTATTCCACAACTTAGACATTCACATTACTCACACTCTCATTACACATAGATATAGGATCTTGGGGGTGGGCACGCTACACGGAATCCCAATTACCATCAGGGTGTACACCTCACCCCTGGCGTCGTTGCCCACCTCTCAATTTTAAATACACGTAGACATTGAGGGCTAGCAGGAGGGACTATGCGCTTACCTGCTGCTCTCTGGCAGGTAGCTCCATGCCCTCCTGGGTTTTAAATGCACCTTAGAACACACATACATCAACACTACAAAGAGCGGGTGGAGGGAGGTTGGGAGTCTTCTCTCACCCTCGTTCTCTGCGGCCTGCTGGAGCAGGGGGGCTAGGAGGAGGAGTTGGCCGTCCGACTGGGGTCCGGAATGTGGGGCCTCCCTGCTGCTGCGGAGTCGGGGCGGTCTGCTTCTCCCCACTGCAGGGAAAAGGGTAATACCACCTGGGTCTGGGTACAGTTCCCCCCTCCAGGGGCAAGGGTACCTAGACCCGGTTCGTAGAGTACGCTTGGGGAGTGTGATTGTGTGTACAGCGTCTCTTTATGTCTGTCTCCACGTTGGTTGAGTGTGGAGTAAGTGCATATGAGAGCATGAGGGTGGGAATGGATGTTTGTATCTGTGTGTGCCTGTATGTCTGTGTCCATATGTCAGGTTGGGTATCAGACGCCACCTCTCTTAGGACATCTCAGGCCCTCCAAGGTTTGGAGGCCTATCTCCCCCCACCACTTCCCCTGCCGGGGGCGGACTCCCTCAGACATCGGTGCGTTGGTGGTTCTTTGTGTCCGGGGATGGGCGTCCGGGTACACACCGGTTCACTCCTTGGTGGCTGCTTATCAGGGCCTGGAGCCTGGGGCTCGCTCGGGCGACTTCGGAGGTGGGGTGCCCCCGGCCTCTCGGCCTGGGGCTCGGTCACTCAGGCACAGCTGGCTGCCGGCGGAGCTCACGGGCACGTCACTGCAACCCCCCCTGGCTTCTGCTCCGTGGCTGCTGAGTGACCCCTCATCTGGGACTCTCCTCAGCTCTTTCTGGGACAGTGGCACGGCTGCCCCTCTGTTGGTCTTCCTTGGTCTCTTGTGTTCTGGGGACCTCTGGATGTCTGGAGTTTTGATCTCCTCCATACCTGCTTCATGCCCTGGAGGACGGGGCAGTGGCCCCTCACACCCTCTAGCAGATCATTACATGAAGGAACCTTTTAAGAAAACAAGCGCGTCCATGCTCACAGGTGTACACACGGGTGATCACACACACAAACTACACCCTTTTTGGCTCCTACCTCAAAGCACACTGTGCTGTCGATCTTACGTGCTGCACAATAATGTTTAATATTTAGTATTTACTGTCATATTCACATATATCATTGTGATGTTGTTTATTGTATTACTCTCGTTTTCTTCTGCTTGTTTTCTTTTTTCTTTCTCAACAGGTGATCCAGGTGATCGATATATGTATTTTTTTTCTGCTTATTCTGTTGGTTTTTGTTTTTTGCCCTTCTCCCCCGTCCCTCTTCTCAACTGTTTTTCTTTCCCTCTTTCTTTCTCCCTTTTCTTTCCCCCAGTCAAGTCTGTCCCGTATTCAGCAAGTGAAAATAAAATAAAGAATAAAAGGTGAATCAAATGGACCATTACGGCAAAGCTCGGATGGTCAATTTGGTAAAGAAAATCCGTTGGGCATCTTTCTTCGCCTTTAGACAATAATTCTGATGGCAAAAGAGCCAAACGGGACAGGCACGAGAAAAAAAAAAAAAAAAAAAAAAAAGCGTGGGAGAAGGTCAAGGATGAGCTGGACTGAAGCTTTAGGTATGCATGATGTGCTGTGGAATGTTCTTTGTTTGAGAGTGTCTGTGATGGTGTATATAAGATATAAGGGTGGCGGCCAAATTTCCGAGATGCTCCTTGTGTTGGCTATAGTTGATTACGTCAATTAAGCATCATGAGGTGGAGGGTGGGGGGTGGTTCCCTATTTTTTTCTTTTTTCTTTTTCTTTTTGCTGGGAGTTTTAGAACCCTATTAGTTAGGTTGCTTAATATTTCTTATACAAAAAGCAGCAAGATATTTAAAAAAACGTTTTTATTGATTAAAAAACACACTATATCCGATTCATATCGGTATCGGGAGATATCCAAATTTATGATATCGGTATCGGACATAAAAAAGTGGTATCGTGCCATCTCTAAAAAATACATAACAGGGAACTTTGTAGGGTTACTGAAGTTGGGCTAGCTGGTATATAATGCTGTGCTAGTGATCGCTAGCGATACAGCTATGTTAGCATAACAAAGCATATCACATTGAGGCTGGAGGATGAACGCCAACTTTTTTCTACTCGATAAAAGTTCCCGATGTTTTTTTTGACAAATGCAATCGCATGGAAATACGCTGTAAATGGACCAAAACTTCAATAGGGGAGAACAACTGAGATAATCCATTCACAATACGAGGTTAGTCAATAATGTAAGATAAGATAACCTTTATTAGTCCCACACATGGGAAATTTGTTTTGTTACAGCAGAAAGTGGACAGTGCAAAGTTAGCATAACAATGAAAGGGAATGTTGTATTTCCTAAAAATAGATCCCAAAGGCAGCATGTACAAGGAGAACAGAGTTGGATCAAAACAGACCCCTGTGGCACACCACAACACACAGGGGTGGAGGAAGAGAAAAAGACAACATAAAAAGACCTCTCTGACACGGCACGGTTTTAAATAATGATAAAACCATGGTAAAACCGTGCCTTTTAGACCAACAACGTGTTCAAGTCTCAATAAAAGAATGCTGTGATCAACTGTGTCAAAGGCAGCAGCCAAATCTAAAAGGACTAAAACAACTTGAGTCGACAGTTAAAAGAAGCTCATTAAAAACTTGTCCACAGTCTCAGTACTGTGAAGAGATTTAAAACCAGACTGGAACACTTCACAAATGCCATGAGTGTCTAAAAAGGTCTGAAGTTGCTTGAAAACAACCTTTTCCAAACTTTTGGACTTAAGAGAGTTTAGAAATTGGCCTGAAGTTAGAAAGTACATTTGATTCAAGAATTTTCTTCTTAGTAATGGGTTGCACAACAGCATGTTTGAAAACAGCTGGTACACAACCTGTTGACAATGAAGTATTTAATTAATATAAAATACTAGGCCCAATGGCATGAAGAGTTTCTTTAAGGAGGCGAGAAGAAAGAATATCTTGTGGGGAATTAGACGGTCTTAAGTGATCAATTACTTCCTTCAGTGCAGAAAAGGTCAAAGGCTCAAACTGCTGAAAAACAGCCGAGCATTTACAAGGTGGATCTCGGTCTAACACTGCCTGGGAATACAGTGTTCGTAAATTTGAGATTTTTTTAATGACATGATTCAAAAAGTTTTCACAAAGTGCAAAGGCAGCCTCCATAGGAACAGTGGCACAGGGGTTAATCACAGAATTAAAAATATTAAAAAGAACTCGGGGCTTATGAAAGTTGGTATAAATTACACCGGATAGGAAAGCAGATTTTGCAGCTTTAGCAGTTTTCTGATATTTTGTTAAGCAGTCACGCAGGATGCCCAAAGACACCTGGAGCTTGTTTTCTTTCCATTTTCTCTCTGCACGTCGACATTCACGTCTGAGAGCACGGGTGGTTTCATTCAGCCAAGGTTGATGTGAATGTAGCCAGATGGGCTACTCGCCTTTGTTTTTTTCTCCTGCGCTCGCTCTCTCCTGCGCTCGCTCTCTTCGCCGCGCAACTAGGTTAATTGGGAACCCACCTGCATATTGATTGCAGGGTGGCGTTAGCCCGTATAAAGCAAGCCGGTGTTTTTGTTGGATCATTCCTCCCGTGCATTCGGCGCAAAGCAGCAGTAAATGCTGGCCCACTGCGACGGACTGATCAGTAAGAGTCGATCATATGACAGCTGCAGGTATGCTCTCGCTTAACCTCAGATTCCCTCCGAGCACTAGAATTTGTGTTAATATAGTTTTTGTGGCCTGTTGTAGCGCAGCAGTTTGTTTTATTCCGGCGTTGCGGAGAGAGGTGCTCGTGTTTTCCCCACCAGTGAGAGTATAGCGCCTCCGTTCCTGGGGTAAGCCATTAAAACGACTTTTATTAGCATTCATAGCTATAAGAGTGTATGGTTACATTTATCTGTTTTAGGGTTTGACTGCTGTATTCGCCTCTCCGTGGCAAATCGCCCAACCTAAACCGGAAGAGTGAAACGCCTTCCCAGCCGCTGTTGTGAGGACTCCACCTCGGTGGAGCCTGCTGTCTTGTCTTGTCTCGTCTTATCTTGTTTTTATTAAGTAGGCTTACCTTTTTCTGGTTCGCCTGGTTTTATTCTATTTTTATCTGGACTGTTGCTTGTACCCACGCTTCTGTGATCGGGCTGAAGCGACCCTCTGCCCGAGTGTCGTGCTGGGACTTTAAATTGCCTTGGTTGCCGGTCTCAGCCGGCGGGGAGCCAGACCGGCTTGCGATTGAGGATAATTACTACCAGCACGAGTGGTAGTTTGACCCGTGGGGTATAAGCCTTCCTGCGTGTGTGTGTGTTTCCTTTTATTAAAGTGTGTTTTAGTTTTTTATGATCTGTAGCGAGCCTGACGCTCAGTGTCCTTTTATTCTTTTAACATATTTTTCTGTGTTTTATTTCAGTGAACGGAGGACGTGCCAGTGGCCCTGGGACCTCAGGTGGTGGGTCGTTTTTCACACTTTCTTTTGTACAGCACCGGGTGGGCTGCAGTGATTTTCTTTTTGTGTGATTTTCTTTTGGGTCCACGGCTGCTGGTAAGTCCAAGTTCCCTGATTGTTTTATTTTCACTTTAGGACACTGTCAACAATGACGCCACATCTTGGGTTTTAATATTTTATTTATTTTTACTATAAATAAAACTGTTTTAATATTGGAGCCAACCTGCCTCAGTGCACATCTTTGAATCTGTGCGGCCTCCTTTTATTCTTTTTATTTTTCTTAAATATATTTCCTGGGGGTGAAATTCCCCTAGGTGGCGTTATCATTTTATTACTTTTTATCTAACCCCGCCGACCACTTGGTCACATGAAGATTTGGTGGGTTTAGTCCTTAGTGGAACAACAGAGTCAAGGATAGTGGAGCATATTGAGTTAAAAAGGTTAGCTAGCTCATCAGCTGATAGTTTCGCACCGGGATTGGTATCACAGAGGACCGAGTTAGTAAAAGCGGAGGGAAAGCGAGCAGCAGTCACTGAATTTATTATGCGCATCTGATGCACAGATCGCTCGCTCACCAACTCCACGTCAGGGCTCGCAAAATTTCGAAATCCCTGGTAGCCCTTCGGGCAGGGACTCTTCAATTTTTGGCAGCCCAAAATAAATTTAAGTAGCCCGAATAAAAAAGAGAGCAATTTTTTGATTGATGTTTTGTTTCCTGCTTTGTTTCCGTTACAATATTATACTTTAATGTATAATATTGTTATACATTAAAGTATAATATTGTAATGGAAACAAAACATTAATCAAAAAATTGTTGAAAAACAAATTACAACGTATAAAAATTACAATCATCAACTCAAATACTTGGTTCTAATTGAACAGACATTTCTTTAAACTTGTAAGAACTGTGTAGAACATGAATCAGTCTGTGTCAGATCCTGAATTTGAAATTTCCACTGAAGTCATGGGTAAGAGGCAAGTGGAACCAAGATCTAGGCCATTTGCTTTTTGAAGTTTGCAAAGACTGCTAAATTGTGCCAGTGGTAGTTCACTCTTTGCAACATAGTACGCTGTTCTAAACAGATTTTTCAGGTTTATTTTTAGTATTTTATTTGCAACTGGTGTTTGCTCTGGGAAAGATATTGCAGACTGAGCAATAATGCATTTCTTGCATTTCTCATGGGTTCTAATGGGGGCCTTTCTTAAAATTACTGGTCCCAGTAACAAAGGCACTTGTCGACTCAGAAATCGAGGGAAAACCAACAACACACCCGGCAGAACATTATGTTATTTACACGGGTGCACATAAGTGGTCCGCATGTGCGCATTCGCTGTCAAAATAAAAGACGCGCACCAGATAAGAGGTTGCAAGGCGCGTTTGCGTCCATATAAAAAGCACTGTTTTTGTCCGCTAGAGTGGGATTTTCACGGCACATTCTGCACCACATCTCTGTGCGTTCATCATTTGTTTGAAGCCAACTCACCTCCTGCAACCACTTTTCCGAGAATACGCTTCTTTTGTGGTTCGGACTCCTTCTGACATTTCTTTGGAGGTGGAGGAACACCAAAGTAATTGCTTAAAGGAGCTTGCTTCTTCGACATCTTTAAGAGTTCTAAACAAACGTCTGTCCTCCTCCAGAAAATCTTATGTACACAAACACACGTTGCAACTTCTTATCTTGTGCGCGTTTTTTATTTTGACAGCGAATGCGCACCTGCGGACCACTTATGTGCAGCCCTGGTTATTTAGCTTGTCATATTGCAGCCACAGAAATTCTTTTGTCCATGAAACCATAAAGCTGCACTTTCTTTTTGCCTTATAGTCTGATTTGTCATAACTTTTCCGTTTTGTGGTAAGCTTTTCTTCGGCTGTCACTTCTTCACCCTGACCTGTCTTATTTGGCTCAGCAGAACTAAAATATATATCCTGCTGCTTCTACACACGCGCTCACATAACGCTCAGCGATTCTCTGCGCGATCAACCTCTCACATGTTTAAGCTGCGGGAGATTTCACTTGTCATGTTTGCATAGTAAGCTAACGATTGAAAGGACGATGTCAGAGGAATTGGTGCACAAATTATCGTCACTCACCAATCAGTGCTTTCGCTCTCAGTTCACAGTTCGCGCGATTGCAAAGTGAAAGCAAAAAAACAAGCCCAAATTCAAACGCGATTTCAATATGTCACATAATGACAGTGGCTCACCGATGCCAATGACATAATTACCCAGCTACATTTCCAAAAGAATGTAAAAGCTTTGACATATATTTTTCCTTCCTATGATAGCCCGACGGGCAGGGCAGAGATAGATTTTGGTAGCCCGACTGGAAAAAATCACTAGCCCCGGGACGTTGGGCTAGCAATTTTGCGAGCCCTGCATGTTAAAAGTGTCAATAAGGACAAGGAAATGTTTTACTAGTGGTCCAGTCTCACAGCATACATGGATGTTAAAATCACCAGCAATTAAAACACGGCCATATCCTAACATAAGATTCCCCAGTAAGTCAGCAAAATTGAGATTAAAATCCTTAACGCATTTCGGTGGACGATAAACCACCGCGCAGACAGCTGATGGAGCGCAGTTCATTTCCAAAAGCTGCCCCTCAAAGCTGGCATATGAAACAGGTGGCAGTTGCCGACAGCGAAAATCGTTTTTAAATACTGAAGCTAGCCCTCCACCTCTACCATTGGTCTGGGGAGAGCTGAAAAATGAACAATCGGGGGGAAGGAGTTCCAAGAAAGAAGAAAACTCACCGCGTCCAAGCCAAGTTTCCATCAGGAATATAAAATCCAGTCCCGACGAGATATAAAAGTCATCTAGGATAAAAGTCAGCCGATCAGCTGATCATTGATCAGTTTCATGATTGAAGTAGCAACAGGAGAGGGAGGGGGAGAGAAGAAGAGGCAGTCGCTCCATATATCAGTTGTTAAGCTTAACGTGGGAAATGATTTCTTGCTTTCTCCGGGACAGCTTTCTCGGGGATGAAATGCTGGTTTTGTAGCGATGCTCCAAATGCTCCACCAGAACACCGACAGCTCTCTTACGCCACAGCCGCTCTATCACGTGACGCATGCTGCGCAGTTTTTGTGAAGTGCTTTTGTGATATTTAAAGGATCGGATTAAATTTTGTATTTCTTTTCGATAACCGATCAAGTAATTTAGGTGAGTATCGGACCAATACATAATATCGGATCTGTCCATCTCAAATCTCAACTGCAGGGGCAGAATAATCCCCTAGTCTGTGGAAAAACATATCTCAGGGCAGTCTACCCCTGAGATTGAAGCAAGAAGAGGAGAAAGAACGCAGAGAATCACCCAACACGGAAGACACTGAGTGTTAAATTACAACAGAGGTTCTAGTTTTAGTACAGAGAGAAGAAAGAGACACAGGTGAAGATGGTTTTGTGGGAGAGCAAAACACACTTAGCCAGATTAGTGTGTTTAGTATGGGACTGACACTGTAGAGCATATTTTAATGGAATAGACGTGGACTACATTGAAGTGGAAACACCAGCTGAATAGTGTGAGTGTAGCCTGAGGCTATGTCCACACTAATGCGTTTTGTTTGAAAATGCATCGTTTTCTCTCCATTTTGGCATCCGGTCCAAACTGAGGCTGCGTTTTCGCTGATGGAAAGCGCAGTGGTTTGAAAACGCTCTTGAAAACAAATACATCTGGAAACGGTGGATTTGCGTTGCAGTGTGGAAACCAAAACTTTCTAAAACGATAACGCATGTTAACCTTATGATGCAGTCATGTGACCAATTAAACTAAGATAGTTGAGGGCATTATACAGCAGTTGTTTTGTTTGCTCTCAATTTTGACAGTCCTATTAAAGATTAATATCAGTCTGTACATGCTCCAGATTTCTTGAAATTATTTAACTCTCAATCACTTTTCCAACTTTTTACTTTTGTGTTACTCACAGCAACAAGTCCACCTCATTGTTAGTCCATTTAAAAAACTCTGTGCTTTTCCTCAACAGTTTGCTGCCACTTTTCAAAGAGCCAGTGTTCTGGGAATCCATCCTACCTGACATACCATCCTACCCATTGTTTCTGCACTGTTTTCCAATCTATCCGGGCTAGTGTGGACGCAGCCTCACTCTTCTCTGAACGTCTTCACAATAAACTGTGAACAGATACCGAGGAAAGCAGCAGAAGACCTCATCCAGGAGCTGTTGGAGTATGATTCTTTTTGATGGTAGCAATCAGGCTGAGACTTTTACTTCCAAAATCAGACGTCTTCATTTGCGCTGGGAGCAGTTTTTGGGCGTGGCTGAGACGCAGCGGAGCGGAGGTGTGAGTGTCTGGCTTAAAACAGGACATGTTAGCTGCATTCAACCTTCAGTTACTTTTTATATAGTTTGGTAGGACTCGGGCCATGTTTCTTTTTAGCAGAAAAACATCACACCCAGGTAACCTGCAGTGTTGAAAATGTCTTTTCCAACGATGTTTGCTACTCTACAATCCGTCCTACTCTGTAGTAAAATCAGCCACATCTAATCGTCCTGTTGCTCCCATTGAAATTTATATAGCCTACTTAAAATCTAAAACTTACGATTGTCCGCAGCCTACTGTTGTTACCACTGTCCTGTTTGCAATGGATACTGAGAGAGGACTGTTTGTTAGTGATCTTAATAGTATTTTTTTCATATTAATGTAAATTTTCATCTAATTGAATACAATCTATTTGTGTATGATTGTCAGTCCAAAGAGGGAGAGAGGAAAGAGGGGAATGTGAGGAGAAAGTACAAGGTCAGGAAGAACCAGGTAAGAAAACAGACAACTGAGAGGCAAAACAGAAACTGTTAAACTGACAAAGAGACAAAACCTAATTTTGCTCATACAATCTGGAAGTTGTGTTCTCCCTATATTAAAGCTGCTATTACAGAATCTGCTAAACAAACTGGGTTGAAACATTTTTGACCCTCTTTAACAACATTCCAACATAACATTATCATTGATTGGGGAGATTAAAATCAATGATATATTTTTATGTGGTTCAGCCACAACTCTATTAAAACCTCAGCCAGAAATAGGTAGGCCAACTTTTGGACCATCTAGTTGTCTGTATGACTGCCGCAGTACATGTACCACCACCTGTTATAATGAAGTGCTTCGAGAAACTTGTCCGACGTCACATCATGTCCTGCCTGCCACCCACACTCGACCCACTCCAGTTCGCATACAGAGCTAACAGATCAACTGAAGATGCCATTGCTACAACGCTCCACACCACCATCTCTCACCTGGAAGTGCAGGGCCGTTACGCCAGGCTGCTCTTTGTTGACTTTAGCTCTGCTTTTAATACGATACTCCCGGACAGACTAATAGTTAAACTGCTGGAAACCGGACTTCCTTCTACCACCTGCCGCTGGATCAGAGACTTCCTCTCAGACCGTGTACAGAGAGTTAGAGTGGGGCCTCATCTTTCCTCAGCCCTCATCTTTCCTCAGCCCTCAGCCTCAACACCGGCTCTCCACAAGGCTGTGTACTGAGTCCCCTACTGTACACTCTGTACACACATGACTGTGTTAGTTCCCACCCAGACAACACAGTCATCAAGTTTACAGATGATACCACCGTGGTGGGGCTAATCTCAGGGGGAGATGAGACGGCATACAGAGCTGAAGTTCAGAGGCTGTCAGATTGGTGTGTAGATAACAACCTGGACCTCAATACCACCAAGACAAAAGAAATGGTAGTTGACTTCAGAAAGAGGAAGTCTGAGCTGCAGCCTGTCAGCATCAACGGGGAGTGCGTGGAAAGGGTCTCCAGTTTCAAGTTTCTGGGTGTGCACATAGACACAGACCTCCAATGGAGCTCTAACACCTCTGCGGTTTTAAAGAAGGCCCAACAGCGTCTCCACTTTCTGAGAATCCTCAGAAAAATGGACCTGAAGAAGGAGCTGCTGACCGTCTTCTACCGCTGCTCCATTGAAAGTGTGCTGACATATTACATCGGTGTGTGGTTCTCCAGCTGCACCACAGCACACAGAAAGACACTCCAGAGGGTCATCAATATGGCCCAAAAAATCATTGGACATCCTCTTCCCTCCCTGAAGGACCTGTACAGCACTCGCTGTCTCAAGAGGGCACGCAGCATCCTACGGGACGGTACACACCCAGGACATCGGGTGTTTAAGCTGCTGCCGTCCGGCAGGAGGTTCAGGCTGCTGAGGTCCCGAACAAACAGACTCAAGGACAGCTTTTACAACAGGGCAATAGCCCTGATCAATGCAAATAGCTGACCTGACTGGCTACCTCCCTGGACTTTTTTAGGGGGGAGGTAACAATGTTTAAAACAATAACAATAATATTTATATTTATAACAAGGTGCAATAATAATTAATGTGCAACAATAACAGTGTGCAATACACATACACTTCTTCTTTTTTTATTACTAAGTTAATATACTGTGTTGTGTTGTGATGTGATGTGTCATATCGTGTCGTGTTGTGTTATATGTAGTGCCGACAGAGGACAGTTTTCCAATTTCATTGTACTACTGTACTATGTATGACTGTGCAATGACAATAAAGAGTTATCTTATCTTACCACATTTGCACACTATCAGAAAGTGCCAAACGGTGCCCTGGTCGAGTGAGGATCTGTAAAGAGAAGCAGAGTGCTCTGTTTATATTCTAAAAGTGTTTTCAGTGAGCTTGTTTCAAAGATTCTGTACTGAAGCTGAAAATGTTTTCCAAAAGCACACATACACTTATCAGTGTTTCTCAAACTTTTTACAGTGTGTAGCACCTGATAAAAATGTCATGGTCTCTTAAGTACCACTATGAAAGCATGAAACTCATAAATCTTACAACAACAAAATTATTATTATTAGATTAGTAAAATTAGTATCTGCAGTAAAAAAAAATTAATACATTGTATACATTCTAACATAGGCAAAGTTGCCTCCATTTTTATAGTTTTTATTAATATTTTGTAATAATTTATTCTGTTTTGGGAGTGTTTTTTAATGTTTCTGTATTATACATTATATACATTAAATGTGAATCTCTGTCCAAAAAATGCACTCAGTTTACTTTTTACTCACTATGAGCATCATTCATTATTCTCCCCCAGTAATTAAGGTTAGGATATGTTTTGTTTTTTTTATTCCAATCCATTCTTCTTTTGCAGCAACAACATCTAAGGATGCAGGGACTGACAGCACCCCCAAAGCTCTGATCCTAGAATCGCCCCTGGCTGGGAGTAAATAAAATACAGACGCATCTGGAGATCATCCTATGAAGTCCTATTCTAAAGGCTGATCTGAGGAGCATTCCTCACACACACCTTTATAGCGTAAGGGGGGGCAGGCGGCGGGGGTAGCCCTTTGGCACCCCTGCTCAGTAGGCTTCCACTACTCTCTCTCTATTATTCACCCTGGGGTTGCCCTCCCCCAGGCTTGTACCTGTGGCTTCCTGTCCTGGGGGTTGGCTGTTCTCCTGCCCTGCACTCCATCCTTTTGTTCATATTCCAAGACTATTTTTCTATATATAGGGCTTTGGAGCGTGATGTCACGGGGGTGGGCGTAGAAAGGATTTTGGCCCAATCCACCATTTGGGGGTCTAAAGCACACACAACAGCCATGGTTCGTTCTTGCTGTATGGTCCGCTGCAATGTTCGATCGCATGACCGGCAAGAGAATAAGCTTGAAAATGGTTTGTCTTTTCATTCTTTCCCAACCAGGAAGCAACATGAGGCAGCTCGTGTATCGATGTTACCAAACGAAGGCGTCTAGCCTGGATAGCAGCTGTGAGACGAGCTGATAACCAGTTCTCTTCCATCTCCAAATATCTGTTGGTGTACTACAGACATTTTCATTCCAGTAAGTTCTAAATATGTTCGTATCACTCTACATAGCCTATTAGTTTTATTTTCGATGTGCTCTGAGGTCAAATTAGAACAAACATCCTACTGAGTGATTTTGCAGAACTACCTTCTATTTATAGAGTTGCTAATTATTTTTGCATTATTTCAGCAAACCAGCCAATGAAATGGATGAAATATCGTGACTGGGTTCCAGCGCTACACAAGGGACCTGCTTCAAACATACCACCATGCCAATCAGATTACTTCTTCCCTGTCAGGGTGAAGAGGTGACCCTTCTGGATAAGATGGTGAAGGTTTGCTGCGTTTGTTGAACAGTGTGATAATAAAACCAGGGAAAAATGAAACTTGCAACTGTTAAATATTCTTAAGTCTTGTGCTGTATAAATAGCGGTAATTTTTCAAAAGATACAGTAAATAAAGTAGTGTTAGTAGTGGGTGATATCATGTAAACACTGTCATGATTTTATGTAAACATTTTGTGACTTGTAAACTATAAATGATATGGATTCTACACTGTAACTGATGTGATGTTCTATAAAGTGGCTTTAATTTAAAAAAAGAGGCAAAAATTAGTTTGTTTCTTTATTCAATTTTTGAACAGTGGTACTCAGTCAGTACATATTCAGTAAATGCAAATTATTTACACGGCAGTGCACTACAGGCATAAATCTAGACCCCTAGATAAAACATTATGGCATTATAGCAGTGACAACTCCTCCACAGTAGCAGGTGGGATTTTTCTTTTTTGAGGACGGCTCCTTTTACCTTTCAATACGGATGGTATGTTTATGTTTTGATCAAGAGCCTTTTTTTGGGCAGCTGAAGAGGAGAAGTCTATCTTATGACCAACCACTGACTGTATCTTGGTCACATTACCCAGCAAAACCCAGTATGCAGGTTCATCTGTAACAGTCCTGTGCCACAGATCAACACTGTTGCTTCTACATTAAACAGAAGAGCAGTGACGTGGGTGCAGGTCTCCACGACTCCGGCCTTACAGGTGCAGTGGGCGGCTTCAACCTTCCCTGTGATGCTCACAGTGACCCATGGCTGCAATGCTGGTTCATTCAGTCTTTGAGAGTGCAGTACCTAAAACACACAAAGTTCATTTAAAGACAAGAACTATGAGCCAAGGCTGACATAAATGTGTTTAATCTACTTTATCATAAATGTAACAATGTTTTTAGAAAGTTAGCACATACATGTAATTTTTCATTTCTTTATGTGTCCATCTATAGAACGCTGCATGTTATAGTGTAAATCTGCCTGTTCTCTGTCAGAAACCTGCCTGTAGAAAATGAACCTAAAGTATGTAATGCAAGGATGTCATCACTTTAGAGATGGAGAAAGCATAAAGTGACAATTATGAATCACTTAATATGATAAGGAGATTCTGCAGGTCATTAATCAATGTATAAAACTAAAATAAAATGTATTTTTAGTGACACAAGATACAAATATGGAAGCAAGATGTGTAATTAGAATTATTTATAATAAATATGAATAAATCATTGCAATTTCTTTAACCATAGAGAATAACTAAATCATTCAGGACAATGTCTCATCAATGCACTGAACTCACTATGTTATCCATCTAACAGCCTCCACATGTTCTCACTGTAATTTCCCCTCATGAATGAATTTATGCTGCACTAATGTGAATGTTTGCAGGGAAATCAAACGCATTTCACACGCAGTACTCGAGCTGACTTACCTTTGTTTGAATGACGACTTGTACGCGCTGACACCACAGACAAGGTACGAAAATATGTCAGGCTACGTCAGTAGCGGTTGGTCTTCAGGGTTTCTACTCCACGGCCGTATTTCATACGGGTCCACATTTCCAATGCACGCTATTTTCTGCAAGTACCGCCGCTTCGCCTCTGAACGAAATCGGTCTCTATACAGTTCATTCTCTTTTGAGCTGCTTTTAAGCATCTTGTAATCGTCGTTCCAACACAGTGTGTTTGTTTTGATTGTAGACCCGGAAATGGTGCCGCGCTCCCACAATGCATTGCGGCGTGACGTAAACTCCAAAGCCCTATATTCTTTCCCTCTAGCAACCGCCATAATATGATGTTGCAAGCAATCACAAACTCTACAGTCTGTCTAACTCCAATGTATACCAAGCAATCTATTATTCTCAACATAAACTGAACCCACATTAAAGTTAGCTCGGTGCTTACCTTTAGATGAGGCCACAAACCGAGAGAAACTCCGTGATGAAGCTGGAAGTCTTTCCAAACACAGGAAACAGATCAGGGAGCAGAGAACCACGTAGTTCACGCTGATCTCAGCTATGATCCAGGAGACAAGGGTGTGCAGATCGATGCAGATATCGATCCAAACGTTGGTAGTGGTATATGTTCCTGTAAGTTTACTACTTTATGATTTCATGAAAAAGCAGCTCTCTCTGCGCGACTCCTCTCCAGCACACACACTTTGCTCCGCCCCTTTTCCCGGCTCTGCTTTGATTTGTTGCTGTGCGGTCACGTGACTCAGCTGCAAAACGTAACCACGTGGGGGTGTTATTTCAAAATTAGCGCCTGTCTCCTTTCCCTAAACTCTTTCCTTAGCCTCGATGAAAACGTCATCGTGAGAGGGAGAATTGTCAAGGACTCAGGGAAAGAGAGGAGCGATGCTGAGAATGGGAACAGCCTTTTTTTGTAGTGCACACAGCTAACTCTCTCTGCTGAATATGTAAAAAATGTATTACTGTGTTACATGCCTGAATGTTGCTCATGGTCTGATGGGAAATAATGTTTTCTATTATTTAGCACATCGAACATTAAGCCGTTCACAGAGTCCAGGTTTAAAGGATGAAATCGTTTGTACTGATGCATCTCTCCTCTGGATAAATCTGTTCAATGACAAAAAGACTGAGGTGATGGTTTTTGGTCGCCCTAAATGTGTATTTAGATGCCAGCTGATGACTTAATGTAATCAGAACTGAGCATAAAAACAAAGGAGATTGTGCTGTGGAACAATCTGCCTTTAGAGATAAGACAGGCCTCTTCTGTTTGTTTGTTTATTATTATTTGTCTTGTTTTAAATATAGGGCTGTTTTAATTTGTATGTATTTTTTTTTTGGTACCATTTTGTTTTATTCTATTGGTCCTGTGCTGGGTATTTTGAAGTGCTTTATGAATAAAGAGGGTTTTGATTGGATAAAATTAAATACATATTGTTTTCTTAGAATTTATTGTTTTGATCCAGTGTATCTCTTTTTCTCCTCCCTGTTAAGGATCTCTGTGACTACAATAAATTTTCCTCCATCAATCACTGAACTGCAGTGAAGTAAAACTTAATCCTAAGGACTACAATACACCAAAGGACATCACTAATAAACACTAATTATACAGAACCTTAAGGTCACTTAAGGTACCTGTGAGAAGACTGTTCATACTGTGTTGTTCTCTCTGCAAAGGTTTCTATCAGTAAATCTCAGAAAGACAAAGTAAACATTTACCGTCAGGTCCCGAGCTACTGCTAAAGATACTGTTACTGTGCCACGTGCATATCTTTGGAAATAATGAATTAGGTGGCAAAATTTGAGAATTAAAATCAGTTAATTAAATTTAAAAAAGATAGAAAACAAGTTGAAAACCAAATTGAAAGGAAATATGTGTCATTGTGGCCATATTCATCAGCATGAACATCAGATAAGTTCAGGCTCTGTCACGACCGGGAAGCCAACACAAGGAAGAGGACTCAGATGTAGACACCACACAGAGGCTTGGAGGAACAGTGTAAAACAAGATTTTATTTTGGCAAAATCACTAAATATGAACTAAAGGTGAGAGGCAAATGAATCTACCATCTGGAATTGCTCAAACCCATACACTAACACACGATGCTACAAACTCAGGGGACTAAGAAACTGAAAATTAACCCACACTATGGCATGCAAGAGACTCAGAGTTACAAGATTCAATATCCAAGTGGGACACAAGATGTCACGGTTTGCCAGGGCAAGGGACACAAGAGCTGAACTATGAAGTACTAAACTATCCATCCATCTATTCGCTTCGCTTATCCTTTTCAGGGTCACGGAGGGTGCTGCAGCCTATCCCAGCTGTCATAGGGCGAGAGGCGGGGTTCACCCTGGAAAGGTCACCAGTTTGTTGCAGGGCTAACACATAGAGACAGATAACCATTCGCGCTCACATTCATATCTATGGGTAATGGGTTGATTAATTAACGGGTAGAACATGCAAACTCCACACAGAAAGACCCCGGCCTGATGGTGGAATTGAACTCAGGACCTTCTTGCTGTTTGGCAACAGTGCTAACCACCGTGCTGCCCCTAAACTATACTACAGTACTAAATTATATTAGAGCAACCTCAGTAATTCACAATAGTGCATGCAAACGTAGCTTGCCATCACCAGTGTGTGAATGTGTGTGTGAATGGGTGAATGACTGGATATGTAAAGCGCTTTTGGGTCCTTAGGGACTAGAAAGGCGCTATATAAATACAGGCCATTTACCATTTACCAATAGTCACAAAACATGAAATCATGAGACAAGAGTCAGACTACGTGTGTTGTAGCACAGTAGTTGAGGTCTGGGATGCAGGTCCTCCCTGCTGCTGTGACGCCAGGGGCGGTCTACTTGTCTCCATCCCAGGGAAAAGGGTAACATCTCCTGGGTCTAGGTGCTGTTTCCCCCTCTGGGGGCAGGGGTACCTGGATCTGGGGTATAGAGTATGTTTGGGAAGTGTGACACTGTGTGTAGAGTGTCCATTTGTATCTGTTTCCACATTGGGTGAGTGCCCAGTATTTGTTTATGTGTGCATTATGTGTGCATGAGGGTGGGAATGCACGTTTGTGTCTGTACGTCTGTCTATATGTCAGGTCAGGTCTTAGACGCCACCTCTCTGGGAACATCTCAGGCCCCCCGAGATATGGAGGCCCATCTCCTCTCACCACACTACCTGCCCGTGGCTGATTCCCTCAGGCATCGGTGCGTTGGTGGTTCTTGGTGTCTGGAGCTAGGCTGGCCTAACCCCCTTAACGGTCCACCGTTTACAAGCACAGGTGAGCCCATAAATGGCAGGAAGTAAACATTCCTTACTAAATAAGGAAACCAGAATCTTTACATGGAATGTATCTGCAGTTTAAGACAAGGTTTACAAATTTAAGTACAACAATGACAACTTTTATCAAAGTCACTCCAAGAACTACAGATCAACTTACCTCAAAATATATAAAGCATATAAACAATTACAGCAATATTATTCAACAAACACAGCAGTACTACTAATGCTAAATACTCAAAGCTTCATAGAACTGAAACAAACATTTATTTTTAGCTCCATTCTGCTGCTGATACATACTTTAGGTTTCTGAATATTAAACTTGTTGCTGCCTTTCACAGTGTGTAACTTGAAGGCCCTGAGTACTTTCTCCCACACTGAAAACACTGGAATGATAAAATTATTTTAACATTACTGTAGTGTTTTCAACGAGGATGTTGGTGACACCGAGTTAAACCACAAATGAAGACCCTGGAGTTTAGTTGCAGCTTGTTTAATTGTCTCCTTGAACATGTGGTGAAAACTGAAATGACAGAAAATAAACTCCATCTCAACAGGCAGAAGCATGTTTACATCAATAAAGTGCATTACTCTCACTAAAACATTCATGTTAGCAAAATATATATTAATATCCAAAGCTATCTGTATGAACTGTCATATAAAGTAACTTACGGCGTTCCAGCCTGATAATTCGGAGTAGATGGCATTTGATTACATCTCCATACTGCCTTTAGCATGAGGAGACTGTGGCTGTATCCCAATTCAGGGTCTACAGCCTTAAAGGCTGCATTTTAAGGCCGATTATGTCACAGTGGCGTGCCGAAGGCTGTCCCAATTCAAAGGCTGCTCGAAATGTGGCCCTCAATTGCGTCCTTCATTTCCCTGAATTTTAAGGCTGTGGCAGTGTAGACTTCGTGCTCCCATATATCCCACAATTCATAGCGCAGCGGTGGGTGTGGATAATTCTGCCACAGACGGCAGAAGTGGAGTGGCCGAAGAGTAAACTGTGAAAAGTAAGTACTGAATATTATGTCACTTATTTATGTGCAAATGTTTAATAATGAGGAACATTAAAACATTACTGTTGGCCACATGTCGGCAAAGTTATTTGCCATTAGCGATGATGGTACTTTCAGCTTTTACTTGCTTTTAAAGCCTTTAAAATATAATAATACAATAGTCGACCTTAATCTTACAGAGAATGTGATGATTTTGTGGATAATTAAAGTCAGTCACATGTCCACAAACACAACAAGCTGAAAGTCAGTGATGCTGCTCGGTTTGCAGTCCTGAATATCACGGCACAAGCAGGATTCACTGCACTGTTAATGTTAGCTATGTTATATTGCTGCCTCTGTTTGGTGGTGTCGAGCCAAATGGACTTTAACGTGTGTTTGAACGAGCTGACGGTTCACTCGTTAAGCTGAAAGAAAGATGCTTTAATCACAGGAGTCACACATGTGTCCACTGTACCAGCTGGGAACTCTTCTTGTTTAGCACTCGTATAACACAAACACTAAATCCTCCTGTTTGTAGCAGTGTATACACCTGAGACTGTCACCTGTCTGTCCTGCACTCTCTCTCTGATTGTGTAATAAAAGTATGAACATGTATTTATAAGTTACACTTGTGTTTGAATCCTGCATCTTATCACACATTTGATTTCCATGTGTGACAACTGCAAGTGTCCAGAGTGAGGACAGACTGAGGGACCCACTGCTGCACATCATCTGTGAGGCTTTGCACCCCTGATGATCCACCAGGACAAACTCAGCAGTGTGTGAGGAAGAGGAGGAGGAAGAGCCAGCAGCAGCTGAAAGATGAAGAGAATAGACAAGACTGTTCCCTGTTTGTGAAGGACTGCTAGGAAAGTTTAGAATAACTAATTGTCTGTCCTGAATCAGTCTTATTAGGTAATGTTCAAATAATTTTATCACCCCAGTGTTTTCAGTGTGGGAGAAAGTACTCAGGGCCTTCAAGTTACACACTGTGAAAGGCAGCAACAAGTTTAATGTCCAGAAACCTAAAGTATGTATCAGCAGCAGAATGGACCTAAAAATAAATGTTTGTTTCAGTTCTATGAAGCTTTGAGTATTTTGGATTAGTAGCACTGCTGTGTTTGTTGCATCATATTGCTGTAATTGTTTATATGCTTTATATATCCTGAGGTAAGTTGTTCTATAGTGTTACATCATATTCTATAAGGATGTTATGCGTTTGGATACTTTCTGCCCAGTTTGACCCATTTAGCAGAAGTCAGCCTGTTTAAGGCTCTGATGTCTATTCTGTATGACTTCAAGCAGTCATGACATGGTCTGATTTTCCCACCCAATAAAGGAATATTTAATATATCAGTCTACTCTTCATTCTATCAGACACAGTTGTGTAGGTGACTCCCTAGAAGTCATAAAAACCCATCTTCCTTCCAAACCACAGTTATCCAGTTACAAATGTTGAGACCCCACCCAGGTATCCTCTGGGGAATTTCCACTCAGCATTAACTCCTCTTTGTCTTACTTTCACTGTTCAAGTGGGGGAGGGGTCTCCTACAATCTACTCCTAAGTTCAAGTAAGTAAGTAAGACACAGTCAGGCCTTTATTGCATTGAGGGCAGTGTCAGTGTCTCTACAATAATTCTACATTCTATGTTAACACATTTCTAAACTCTAAAATAAGCTAAACATTCCTACACTAGCTAATCTTATATGACTGTTCAGTACAGATATGAAGCCCAACAATCATGTTTACAGTCCTGTGGTCTCAGCCTCAGATACTTATTAAATCACACAAAGTTCATGTAGAAACAAACAACCGAACAAAATATGTTCTCCTTCATTTCTGTCAACCACACGTTTCCAGCTATCATGGTTGCTAGGCAACCTGGGCAGCGCGACGGAGGCTAGACCGTCCCATTTCACAAGCCTTACACTTCCGGCCTTAGCAGTCTTTGAGTACGCGGCCCTTGAGGACTGTTGAGGCTGCGTACTTTAAGGTTGCAGACCCTGAATTGGGATACAGCCTGTTTATCAGCAAAACCGAGTGCTTGACCAAAACCGGAAGTGCTTGACTGGAACCGGAAGTGCCCCGCCAGAACAGGAAATACATTTTAGCGATATTTTCCTTTTAACTAAAACGTATGTTGAGCATGAATTATTCATTTTAACAACACATATTAATTTTTTAATGGCAAATCTTTTTAGAATTATTTATTTCAAACTTATGAACCTATTTATTCAGAGAAATGCCTTAAGGGAAACACAATTACCTAATAAGACTGATTCAGGACAGACAATTAGTTATTTAAAACATTTCTAGCAGTCCTTCACAAACAGGGAACAGTCTGTCTATTCTCTCCATCTGTCAGCTGCTGCTGGATCTTCCTCCTCCTCTTCCTCACACACTGCTGAGTTTGTCCTGGTGGATCATCAGGGGTGCAAAGCCTTTATTCTTACAAGCTGGATGACTTGTAAGAATGAATGATGCTGCAAAGCATGAAAATGCCATTGGGTCTGCCGTGGTGGTTTACAGTTATCAATTCTTTTCAAATTCATTTTTTAGAGAAATCTAGAAAAATAAAAACCTGCATGCAAACCGGTAAACAAATTAAAAGAAACAAGTACTGTTGAGAAACTATAATACAAAAATTACAATTAAAATTCTCAACAACAAAAACAACTGGTGAATATACATGTAAACAACTTAACAATCCCCCAAAGTCACGTCACATGACAGCGTAACATCTAAACACAAGAGGGGGGAGGAGGAGCAAAGTCTGCCTGCTCTTCGCTGACACGGAAGCAGCGAGTCCGGTGACATGGCTGTTTCGTCTTTGCCGAATGCACAGCATTGCAAACAAGAGCAGAAATTAAAGTAAAGAATCGATCTCACCAGGCTAGAATCGATCCGATACCGATGTAGACTTGATATCGAATCGATACCAAGTTGGTATCGATTAATAACGTGATGAATAATGCGATATTGATTCATTAAATCCTTGATACACCTGACTCACCCTTCAAGTCCGGGGAAACGAAGGGCGCATTTCTGGCCGCATTTGAAATTGGGACAGCCTTCATCACGTCACTGTGGTGTAATCAGCCTCCAAATGGGGTCTCAAAATTGTACCAAAGAACTCTGTACCTCCCTCCATCCAACCACACATTTCTTCTGGGTTTGCCATCAGCCCTGCCTGCCTCAGGGAATCCGGGACTGTGACCAACCACTGCACATGCTCCACCAAGGTATCACTATGAATGACGACATCATCCAGGTAGGAAACAGCATATGCAGTGTGAGGACACAGTTATCGCTACAGGAGGTGCTGAAAAATGGCCAGGGCTTCAAACAAGCCAAACGGAAGTGTGACGAATTGGTACGAACCATACAGAGTGGAGGAGGCCGTTTTTGTCTTTGGACTCTGCAGACAAGGGAATCTGCCAATCAGCTGCGTTTCAAAGTGGTGCTCCATGAGAGTCGTGCACATGGGCAGGGGGGAGAACACATCTGCAAAGTGCTGTTGCAATGCAGGAACATCTGCTTTATTGGAATGTGTGAGATGTTAATCACAATGCATCTTAAACACACTCTCTAAAAACGTCATGCCCACAGCACATTTTTGAGAAAAATCTAATATTTTTGTCCTTGAAGATCATTTCAGAGTTTTTAATGAGCTGCAGGAACCCTGTTCTGTGTGAGTGGAGAACAGCCAATTTGCCTCCTCTGATAAAGCTGCACATGTACCACTGAAAAGTGTTAAATTCGTTTGAATTGGAAATCAGGGCTCAAACTACTTGTTCTGAGACCATTTCTTCATTTTTCACACCAAACTGTTTAATAAGACAAACTTTACACAGAGTTCATCAAATATAAGTAACGCTTTAATATTATCAGGATTTCATAATACAAACTTCAAATCAACAGGAAAAATGCTGCAGAACATGTGGATCAAAATGAATTCATTAAAAAACAACACGTGGACTTCAAGGATACAGTAAATACACTAAAGTGAAAGGAGGAGCCAAAAATTTGAAGTAATTTGAATTAAGTAAAATTAGTCACCTGTGATCTTTAAAATGGTCCTGATGTGTGCTGCTGTTTTTAACTTTCAACATTTCTTTGCTGCCACTGTGAATACGAATGTGTTCTTTGCCTAATTAAATAAATGTTACACTGACTCACTGCTTCATCTTCTGGTACAAACTGGCATTATACGGAAGTACAGCCCAAAACCAGTTTAGCTTGAGTTTCTTTTTTCTGGACATAAAGTCACAGCAGGTGTTGTTTCAAAGCTGGTGGACAGATTTAGTTCATTTTGGAGGTTTTAAGAGCAACTGCTGTGAAAATATTTGTAGTTTTGGGAGAAAATGATTTAAGAGAAGATTTTACCACAGCAAAAGATTAAATATGAATGAAGGATTGAAATTTTACTTAGGTAGCACATAAAATGAATACAACTACTAAACATTACTGTGTCCTAAGGGAACAAAGATCAAAATGTAACAGGGATAACATTTTAGAGAATTAAATTCCTAAAAGGAAAAAACAAACTTGATATGCATATCTATACATGCAGGTTCCTAAATGTAACATTCAGGATTATTCACTGCAGGTCCAGAAATCAGAGCTACCTCATCAGATCCAAGTGTGACATCAGCTGACACTCTTTACAGGAGATTCCATCTGAACTCTTTGGAGCCTGATCTCAAGGTTTTTAACTCTGACGCTGAAACCAGAAGAGGATCTTTCTCTCTCTTGAGTTTCATTGTGATCCAGTGATTTCAGTCTTACATGATCAGGCTGATGTTTGCACAAAGCAGATAATGAAGTGAATGTTTTTGCACATTGGTAACAGTGAAACAGTTTATTTTCAGTGTTGAATTGTTTGTGTTCAGAGTATGAACTGAGATTCCTGAAGCTCTTGTCACACTGGTAACAGCTGAAGTTCACTTCCATGTGTGTACGTTCATGTTTGTTACAATGACCTGATTGTTAGAAGCTTTTGTCACAGTGTCTGCACTTGTATGGTGTCTCTCCTGTGTGGATTTGCTTATGCTTTTTCATTGAGCTCATGTCCAGTGGTGAAGGATGACCCACACTGGTCACAGATGTGCTTTTTGACCCCACTTTGGAAGAGTTCATGCATTTTTAATGTACTTGGTGTGTGGAAGCCTCTCACACATTCTTTGCAGTAGTTCATTTTGTCTCCAGTGTGGCTACGTTGATGTGTTTTTTGGTCCCGTTGATGATTGGAAGTTTTTCTACAAAGGTCACAGAGAAACGCTTTCCCACCACCACAGTGACGACAGGGTTGAGAAATGGATCCATGCTCCACTTCTAAACAAAGATATTGTAAGTCAGGGAATTCCTTCAACATTTTTATCCTGAACGTCGCCTGAAATAAGGAGCATCTCTTCCAACGTCCAATTATATTTTACTGTTTACATTATAACCAAACAATCAGGTTAAAATTACAAGATAAAAAAATAAATACATACCTCAAAGTAACTGCACTTCTAGAGTTACTTTCTGGTGTGGATCTGTTGGTGTTTATTCAGCTGATGTGGAGCTTTAAAAGTCTTCTCACACAGGTCACATTTATAAGGTCTCTCCTCAGTGTGGCTAAACATGTGTTTTTGTAAGTGTGCATCTGTTGCAAACAGTTTCCCACACTGATCACAGCAGTAAACATCATTTCCAGTGTGAATCCGTAGGTGACTATTTCGGTATTGTTTGTCGCTGAAACTTTTTCCACAAAAGTCGCAGCTGTACGCCTTAATTCCAGAGTGGGTAACTAGATGCCTCTGTAAATTGCTATTTTGAGCAAAAGCCTTACCACACAACTCAAAATTGTGTGCTTTAACTCCACTGTGGATTAGTTGGTGCTTTTTAAGGCCTCCAGGCCGGGTAAAAGACTTTCCACAAAACTCACAGCTGTAAGGTTTAACTCCACTGTGGATCAGTTTGTGTGTTTTTAGGCTTTGAGCCTGGGTAAAAGACTTGCCACACAAGTCACAGCTGTAAGGTTTAACTCCACTGTGAATGATTTGGTGTCTTTTTAAGTCTCCAGCCTTGGTAAAAGACTTTCCACACAAGTCACAGCTGTAAGGTTTAACTCCACTGTGAAAGATTTGGTGTCTTTTTAAGTCTCCAGCCTGAGTAAAAGACTTTCCACACAAGTCACAGCTGTAAGGTTTAACTCCACTGTGGATGAGTTGGTGTCTTTTTAAGTCTCTTGCCTGGGTAAAAGACTTTCCACACAAGTCACAGGTGTAAGGTTTAACTCCACTGTGGATGACTTGGTGTGTTTTTAGGCTTTGAGCCAGTGTAAAAGACTTTCCACACAAGTCACAACTGTAAGGTTTAAATCCACTGTGGATGATTTGGTGTCTTTTTAAGTCTCCAGCCTGGGTAAAAGACTTTCCACACAACTCACAGCTGTAAGGTTTAACTCCACTGTGGATGAATTGGTGTGTTTTTAGGCTTTGAACGAGGGTAAAAGACTTTCCACACAAGTCACAACTGTACGCTTTAACTCCACTGTGGATGAGTTGGTGAGTTTTTAAGTGTCCAGGCAGGGTAAAAGACTTTCCACACAAGTCACAGCTGTAAGGTTTAACTCCACTGTGGATGATTTGGTGTCTTTTTAAGTCCCCAGCCTGGGTAAAAGACTTTCCACACAAGTCACAGCTGTATGCTTTAACTCCACTGTGGATGAGTTGGTGAGTTTTTAAGTTTCCAGCCTGGGTAAAAGACTTTCCACACAAGTCACAGTTGTACGCCTTAATTCCAGAGTGGGTAACTAGATGCTTCTGTAAATTGCTATTTTGAGCAAAAGCCTTACCACATAACTCACAGCTGTGTGCTTTAAATCCACTGTGGATGAGTTGGTGTTTTTTTAGGCCTCCAGCCCGGGTAAAAGATTTTCCACAAAACTCACAGCGGTAAGCTTTAACTCCACTGTGGATGAGTTGGTGTGTTTTTAAGGTTTTAGCCAGGGTAAACGACTTTCCACACAAGTCACAGCTGTAAGCTTTAACTCCACTGTGGATGAGTTGGTGTGTTTTTAAGGTTTGAGCCCAGGTAAAAGACTTTCCACACAACTCACAGCTGTAAGGTTTAACTCCACTGTGGATGACTTGGTGTGTTTTTAAGTTTTGAGGCAGGGTAAAAGACTTTCCACACAAGTCACAACTGTATGCTTTAACTCCACTGTGGATGAGTTGGTGAGTTTTTAAGTGTCCAGCCTGGGTAAAAGACTTTCCACACAAGTCACAACTATACGCTTTAACTCCACTGTGGATGAGTTGGTGAGTTTTTAAGCTTCCAGCCAGGGTAAATTCCTTCCCACACAAGTCACAGCTGTAGGTTTTCTCTCCCTTTCTTCTGTGACGTTTGTCAGCCTCCTGAGAGCGCTGACTTCTTGCTCCATGTTGGTCCTGTAGTGACAGAGATACAAACAGAGGCAGTGAGTGAAATGCAGTCGTGGAACAAACTGAAACTCCCTCCATTGGTGGAATCAAACCTGTAAAAAAAACCCATTGTAGGTGTGTTACCACCACCTTGTGGTAATAGTATCACATTACAATGATGTGTTACAATGAGAGTTGTAATGAAAATGACATTATTGAAGAAATATTGATCAGCAGAGAAACTCTTTTACTTCAGAAAAAATTGTGAGTTCAACTGATGATATTGTTGTTTCAATGTGTGTAGAGAAAATATGATCTTTGTATTTTCTTGTAACTTCTGTGGTTCTTGGTTGTGAATGTAGATTCTGTAGATATGGAGGAGCCCAGGATGGAAAAGATAAAGCTGCTGTTAACGGGTTTTTAAAAACCGACTAGCTGTGCACACAGTTTCAATAACAGTGTAACTGTGATGTTTTTCTCACCTTTTGTGTTGAAGTCATTGTTTCCTCTGTAGTGGCTGAGCTGAGTCCAACAGGCTGAAATTGTTCCTCTTCTGCACCACCACTCTTCTCCTCCTGTTACTCAGCTGGGACACAAAAAAGTATCTATATGTATTTTATATATAATAGGATCATATTTATATCCTGTTCATAGCCTGTACATAGCTTGTACTCACTACAGCCTGTACCTACTTATACTTATAGAATATTCACAACATATTTCATACATTATAACATACCATAATAGACCCATTTCTGTAATATACTTACATATCTATATTATTGCTAATATATATTGTAATATATCTATATCACTAAAGCACTTCTGGATGGATGCAAACTGCATTTCGTTGCCCTTTACCTGTGCATGTGCAATGACAATAAAGTTGAATTCTATTCTATTCTATTCTATTTATCCCTGACAAAAAGAAGCAGAGCAAATAAACATGACTAAACTCCTCAGTGACAACAATGCCTATGAAGCTTCAAGGTGAAACCCCAGAAGCAACTACAAAAAGAAAGTCATCAGTTGCCTACAAGAACTTGAAAGGGAAAAACACCTGACCCCCCTGCACATCACCGCCTTTACCCAGGGGATGCTACACCCTGTATATATGGACTTCCATAGATCCACAAAGACGGAGTCCTGATCAGTCTCAATGGTAGCAGTAGAAACTCAGCCACCTACAACATTTCAAGCACCTCATTACCATCCTAGCTCCCCTAGGATGGTAATGAGGTTTTTAAAAAACATTTCAAAACTCACTTTGTTAATGTGGAATTCTAAAATTATTTTACAAATGGAGGATTTATTCTACAATTTATCATCTAAGCATCTAAGAATTATGTATTTCGATGTGTGTGGCTATTGTGGTTCTCCATATGGTGGTACAAATAGAGGACATAGAGGAAGTAAATGGCCTGTATTTTTATATTGCGCTTTACTAGTCCCTAAGGACCCCAAAGGGCTTTACATATCCAGTCACCCACCCATTCACCCACACATTCACACACTGGTGATGGCAGCTACATTGTAGCCACAGCCACCCTGGGGCCCACTGCCAAAGGCGAGGCTGCCGGACACTGGCGCCACCGGGCCCTCTGACCACCACCAGTAGGCGGGTGAAGTGTCTTGCCCAAGGACACAACGACCGAGACTGTCCAAGCCGGGGCTCGATTACAACCTTCCGATTACAAGGCGAACTCCCAACTCTTGAGCCACGAATTGGCACACATCACGAGGGGGTACATGTTGAAGGTGTTAACAACACACAGAGTGGTTGGCTAGGTTAACTCACAAGCAGAATTTAGCTGTGCCTGACTACAATAAAGACTTTCTTCTTTAGATGTTTCTGAAACAAGAAGGTGTAGTACGCAGAGATTTGTTTCAGAAAAAGGGGTAAAGTAATTAAAACGACATGCATAAGCACAGAATGTTTTATTCCTACTAACACATACACACACATGCAATGAAGCTCATGAATACCAGATGGTATTTTAAGCCTGTGTTTCTGATTTTATCATCTAGTTAGGTTCACTTAGTAAGATGAGAAGCGATATATGAACTAGTGGACTAATATTATATTAGGAAAGGTGATTGAATGATAGCAGGGGTGAACAGAATGCAGCAGAGGGTTTAAAAGAGTGAGACTAACAGATTCTTTTTTTTTTTTTTTTTGCCTGTTCCATTTGGTTCTTTAGCCGTCAGAATTGTTGTCTGAAGACCAACAAGGATACCCAATGGATTCATTTTGCCAAATGGATCATCATGGCATTGCCGTATTGGTCCATTTGATCGACCTTTGTTTTTATTATTTATTTTATTTTCAGTTGTTACAGACGGGACAGACATGAGTGAGGGATAGGAAAGGGAGAAAGAAAGAGGAAGGAAAAGAAAAACAGAAGGGGAGAGGGACAGTGAGAAAGGGGGGGAAAAAAAATATCTCCTGGATCACCTGTTGAGAGAAAAAGAATAGAACACAAGCAAAAAAAAACCAAAGCAACATACTAAACACAACACCATCGCATTAATCTAGCTAAGTGTAAACAGCAATAAATACTAAATATTGAATGTTGTTGTGCAGCACGCAGGACAGACAGCGCACAATGTGCTTTGAAGTAGCAGCCAAGAAAGGTGTGATTTAAGTCTACGAACAGTGAACACCCGTGTGCACACCTGTGTGGATCAGCGCGCTTGTATTCAAATGGTTTCCCCATGTAATGGTCTGCAAGAGGATGTAGAGAGCCATAGCCCTGTCCCCCAGGGCATGAAGCAGGCATGGAGGAGATCCAGGCCCCAGACATCCAGAGGCCCCAGAGTGCAAGAGCCCAAGGAGGACCACCGGAGGGCATCCGTGCCACCCTCATGGGAAGGGCTGAGGATCCCCAGACGAGGGGTCACCCAGTAGCCACCGGGCAGAAGCTAGAGGGGGCTGCATCGGCGAGACTAACAGATTCTTAGTTTCTTGTTCCTGCTGATCAGATAAACGATCAGTTTAAAATCCAGTTAAGGAACGAAGAAATAAGAGGTCAAAGATTTCAAGTTTTTAGGAATAATTTTTGATTTATGTCTTAAATTTGACAAGCATGTAAAGAAGATTGCTAAGACGGTCAAGGCTAATCTGAATTGTTTTGAGTTAATTCAGCACTATATACCTACTTCAGCAGCTCAGTTATTTATGCATTTGTCACGTTCCTGGGTCTTTTGAACCAGTGTTTTGAGTTCTAGTTCATTTTTGATGTTTATGGTTTATGTTTAAGTTCTTTAGTTCAGCAAAGTTCATTTGGTTATTAGATTCCTCTTGTATTTTCTTCCCCTGTATTTAAGTTTCCCTCACCCTTTGTGTTTCATGCTGCGTGTGTTATGTTATCAAGTTTGTAATGTCATGTCTGCATCTCATGTTTCCTGTTTTATTTTGAAGGTCTGTGTCCTATGTCAGTGTAGTCAGCTTTGCTTCCTTTGTCTCGTTATGTCAGACTAGTGTCAGCTGTTTCCCCATGTGTTTTCACTTCCCCTAATCACCCTTGTGTGTATTTAGTCTGTGGCTGTATCCCAATTCAGAGTCTGCAGCCTTAAAGGCCGCATTTTAAGGCCGATTACGTCACCGCAATGCAACGAAGGCTGTCTCAATTCGAAGGCTGCTCAAAATGCGGCCCTCAAATGCGTTCTTCATTTCCCTGAATTTTAAGGATGTGGCTGTGTAGACTTCGTGGCCCAAAATATCCCAGAATGCATAGCGCGGCGGTGGGTGTGGATAATTTTGCCGAAAAAAACGGCGGATGAGGGGCGCCCGCAGAATAAACTTTAAGTAAGTACTGAATATTATGTCACTTATTTATGTGCAAATGTTTAATAACGAAGAACATTAAAACATTACTGTTGGCCACATGTCGGCAAAGTTATGTGACATTAGTGACGTTTGTACTAACTTGGTTTTAAAGCCTTTAAAATATACGCCGTTCAATAGCTGAGCTTAATCTTACAGAGAATGATCAAAGCTCATGTAGAAACAAACAAACAAATGAACAAAAGATTTTCTCCTTCATTTCTGTCAAACAAAGCTGTATGAAACGTTTCCAGCTGTTAGTATCATGGTTGCTAGGCAACCTGGGCAGCGCAACGGAGGTTAGACCGTCCCATTTCACAAGCCTCGCACTTCCGACCTTAGCGGTCTTTAAGTACGCGGCCCTTGAGCATCGTTGAGACTAAGTACTTTAAGGCTGCAGACCCTCATGGTCCAGCCAAACTAAGCGTTATATTTTGTTAATAATTGTGGTTTACATTTTAAGAAACAAACCTAATACGTACCTCTCATCACCTTACACACGGAAAGAATACTGTTCAAAATGTTATTGTTAGAAGTATTTTAAGGTTTTGTAAGTAAGAGTAGACAATTGAGACATTAATTGTTTTTATGTTCAGTCTCAACTGTTAGGAAGTTGACGTGCAGTTAGTAAGTGCAATAAATATTTATATTGGAAAAGAAAATCATGAGAGAATCGTTAATCTCAATTCTAAGCAAAGAAATCGTGATTCTCATTTTATGCAAAATCGTGCAGCCCTGGCATCATTGTCACATTTTAGAGAAATATAATCTACTTAGTTTTAAGAGTTTTAATCATTTGTGTTTCCTTAAATTAGTCTTAAAATGTATAAATAGGGTGGCCCCAGAGTGTCTTAATAGATACATCCAGAGACAAGAAAGTAATCGTATTACTAGAAGCATGGTGAACGGAAACTGCAAGATATCATATCCCAGATCTAAATTTGGTCAGTCGGCATTTTCCATAAAGGCTTGTAATCTGTGGAATGCACTTCCAACCAAAATCAAATTGATTACAGACATCAGATCCTTTCTATTGAAGGTTAAAGTTTGGTTAAAAGGAAATCAGAGATGTAGTCATTTTAACTAATGATTTTATTTTTATTTATTGTCTATTAATTGTAGTTACATTCACGATGTATTTTGGTTTTCTGAAAAAGTGTGTTTTATGGTAAAATGTATTTATTTTGATTGTAAGCCCAACAAGGGACAATTGTTGAAAATTAGCAGATTTTTCTTCTCATGTATTAATCACATTAGTTATAGTAATATCACTTTCTCACTTTACTATAGTAAGAGCACCCTTGTCACCAGTTTGCATTTAACGGATTTGAGTGTTAACACAGTGAGGCCATTGTAATGGGAGACATTGAACACTCAGTGGGAATTCTTCTCCTTATCAGGGATGTAAATCCTTAGGTGACGATCAAGCAGAAAACAAGGTCATAAAATGTCTGTGAAGGTTCTCAGTCATCCAGGTCATCGTAGTCAAAGGAGCTTGCAAAGGTCCTTTGAAGGTCATAAAATATTCTCTGTGAGGGAGGAGGTATAACCCCCCCCCCCCGCCCCGCCTCTGAGAGGGGCCAACATGTAAGAATCTGTGGAATGTTCTTTGTCTGTGTTTCTGTATATAAGATGTAAGGGCGGCGGCCACAATTCAGAGACGATCCTAGTGTTTCACTGGGATGCTCTCTCCAAATTGCAATGTGCTTATTAAACCCACTTCAAATCAAGCTCACTGGGTGTGTTGCAGGTTATTGGTGAATTTTCCACAACAATTTGGCGTTGTCGGCAGGTTTCCTCCAGTGAGTTTTGCTAAATCACGGGCACGCGGTGACTGGCCATCCTGAGGTAAAATTGCCTCAGTCCCACCGTTCCCTTGTTTTCCAAAAAAAAAAAGGAGGGGGGGGGGAAACCACGACGTGTGCTTCAGTGATTTACACATGCAGGATTTTTTTAACGAACCAAGAGACAGACTGCAAAGGATTTGCAATGGTGAGCTGCTTTGATTTGGGCAGGGTTTTTAACCAGACCGACGGGAAAAGCCTCGGTTCCTTATTACTGCAACAAGTACATGCAGGTCCTAGAAACTCCACAAATTTGGGTATTGGGGTGTGAGAATTTGCGCCTTGTTGCAGTAGTAAGTGCAGGATCTTAGAAGCTCAACAATTTAGGCATTCTAGTGTATGGTATATTAGCACTTTTGCACCAGTTAAAAAAGGCAGAAAGGCCAAACAGCGGACGTGCGTGTTCGTACAACGGACGCTGAGCTCAGCAAAATGGCTACTGGAGCCGTGGGAGGCATTCTTCTACGTGGTCTGGTTGAAAGTTCCAAGTGTGTGGAAGATGGTTGTGTGAGAGAAAGATGTTGACAGAGAAAAGAGGTTTTTTTTTTTTTTTTTTTTTTTTTTTTTTGACTTTTTTTTTTTTTGGATGGACCACTGGGAGGAAAATCTCAGGAATTTGACGCCTGATTTCAGGACTGTCATGGGAAGGACTCAGTCCTTAGTCTATGGCATGGCTATTCAACTAAAAGGTTGGTTGGGCCAGATTTTCAAAACAAGGAATTTATCTGGGCCAGATATTTTTTAGCAGCCTATCGTGATAAATTTAAAACCAACACAAACGTATTGAAAAACAAGTAATGTTTATTCATTTTGTCCCTTTTAAATCTGGTGACATCTCACAAATGCACATCAAAAACTCCATCCTTCTCCACTACTACTTCTTCACATGAAATAAAAAAAAAACATTTTTAAAGTTCCCTTTCAATATATATGTAACCCAGACACATCTTAAAGTGCATTTAACACAATTAAAATAGAACAGTCAATCCTATCAGTGCACGAACCCATAGCAGTAACACATAAGAATACAACATTTACTGCTGCACACTGAGGTAATACAGTTTTGTTTTATATCAACCCCTGTAATTAGGCATGGCTTGTTAGACATTCCACATTATGTTGATATGTGGGCTATAGTTACCCTGACATTATTAATGGGAGAAGTGACTTTTTTTTTTTCTGAACAATTGCGGCAACTGTTGGCTCATAAGATGTCAGTGCAATCCGAAGGCAATGGTAAAGCGTGTTGTCAGTCAGTGAACAACGAGAGCTGCTTTTTATTGAGTTCATGTGTGAAAAGCTTGATTCACATGTGTACGTTGACCCAAACATACTGAGGATGACGACTGCTACTTTCTTAACGTTAGGGAACTGGTGTGTATTGACATCAGTCCAAAACTTTGCAGGTCCGTTAGTGCGAAGATCCTGTGCCATGGCTAAGGATGACTGCATGTCAACAAGTTCCAGTATGAACTTCCCCTCGTCAGTGGAGGGGACCACTTCCTTTGCTCTGATGGACAAGTCGCCTTCTGTTGAAACACTAAATGGGTCTCTGGCAAAACTCATCACCTCTGTGGGTAAAGCAAGTCCATCTAGTCGACCAGAAAAGTTCTCTTTCAACCTCACAATGAAATCAGTCATCACATCTGTGACTTGTGTTGATGATGAGATGCATTTGCGGAGTGTTGGAAAATGCAGCAACCGGCCTGTGCTCAAGTCAGTTTCGAAGAGGTTCAACTTGACTTGGAATGCACGCATCTGTTCCACAAGTTCAATGACAGTTTTGCCCCTGCCTTGTAGTCCCACATTGAGGTCATTCATGTGTTTGAATATGTCAGTCAGAAAGCAGACACTGGCCATGAAGCTGTTGTCCATTATGCGATTCAAGTATGTTTCTGCTTTTTTTTGCCTGCTGTTGCAGAGGAAAGCTGTGATCTCCTCTTTGAGATCACAGAAACGCTCCAGTGCCCTGCCTTTGGACAGCCACCTGACATCATTGTGCAATAGAAGGTCATGGTGCTCAGCAGACATTTCTGAGAGCAGCATGCGGAATAAGCGGTGCTGGAGGCTTGATGTTGAGCAAATAAAATTAATTGTAGCCATCACGGTGTCCATTGTCGTTTTGAGCTCCGCGCTTAGTTTTGCACACAACACAGTCTGATGAACAATGCAGTGTAAGGTTCTCATCTGAGGTGCAACAGCCAACCACCGCGCTGCCAAACCACTCACTTTTCCTGCCATGGATGGAGCCCCATCGGTAACTAGCAAACAGACACTCTTCATATCCAGACCATTATCCTTGAAAAAAGCTGAAATCTTCACAAACATTATTTCACCAGTTGTGTGTCCCTCTAGTGGCAGTAAGCCAAGCAGTTCCCCTCTGAAGCATTTGCCATCAAAAAACGGACATATATGCACAACTGTGCATTATCAGTTCTGTCTGTGGACTCATCTACTGCTATAGACATTACTTCAGTTTTCTTCAGGTCATCTAACAGCATTTCAAACACGTCCGAAGCCAGAACTTCAATCCTACGAATATTTGAACTGTCTGACAGGGGCACGTTTTCAATAGCAGATGTCACACTCACTTTAATTTTTTCGTCGTTTATCACCTCATCCACCACGGCCAGCATGCACTCTTTCACGGTTTCAGAATCTGTAAAAGGTCTTTTCTTCTTCGCCAAGATCCAGCAAACACGAAGGGAAGCTGCTGCAGCTCTCTCTTGAGCTGTACATGACCTCACCATCCTAGTAAGACTCCGGTTGTAAGATGCAATTAAACTCTGTACTTTTGCAGCTCTCTCCTGAGATCCCTCTGGAAAGTTTTTGCAGAAAGTCTGGTGTTTGTCATTGTGATGGCTTCGTAAATTGTAATCTTTAAGTACCGCAACACATTTACTGCAAATTAAACACATTGGTTTGGCGTTTGCATTTTGCGGTAAAATGAATAAGTACTTGTCAGTCCAGGCAAGGTTAAACCGACGGTTTTCATTGTCAATTTTACGCGTGTGTTTTGAGAAAGACATGCTGTTGTCACATCAAACATTACGATGATAGCTTGATATGTTTACAACACGGTGCATTGTGGGTGGAATGTTGCATTCATAGTCCACACTATGCTGTAGGAATTTCTATTTTATTTTTTTCTCTGTGTTTCTAGGACCACGGGCAGGGCCACTCGGAGGTTGCTTCTGGGCCGCATGTGGCCCGCGGGCCGCCATTTGAAGAGGCTTGGTCTACGGTGTTTAGCACTTTTGCACCACAAGGAAAAGGCCGGACGGTGAATGCGCTTGTCTGCAAAGCTGAGCTCAGCAGTACGGCCAGTGAGGCCGTAGGAGGCATCCCTCCGGGATCCAGGTTTTGATTGCATGATATTTTTTTTTCTCCTCTTCCAGAAATATGGAACAGAAAACATGGAGTATGAAGTGTGTAGAAACTGAGGAATGCAGTAAAGAGAAGTGTGTGTGTGTGTGTGTGTGTGTGTGTGTGTGTGTGTGTCTAAGAAGTGCTGTGGGTGTGTGTATAACAGAGAGTGATGGAAAGAGATGTGTTAAAATGTGGATAGAAGAATAAGAGAGGGAAAGTGTTATTGAGCAGTGATGAAAATGATATTAAATAAGTGTCTCAGTCTGTTATTACAGGTGACTACGGAACTGGATCAATGTCCTCCACGGCACAGCGGCCAGAGAAAAATGATAATTTACATAATTGGAACCACACCGAACCTGTGTTTTGGTTGAATATTATACAGCTTCATCCCCATGTATATCTTGCACTAAAGAACAAGCTTCGAGGACAATTAATCTCTCCCAGAAGACAAAATCCAGTTCAAGAGCAAAGGCGTTGGTTTCAAGAGTTAACAAGGTGAACCGACAGCAGCACTGCCCTAAATCTTAAACATTAAAGGGTTCAGCAGCACATACAAATGTCATCCTGGACGGAAGCATACACTCCCAATCACAAGCTGAGAGGTTCACCAAATTCAAATCAAATTCAAATTTTATTTGTCACATACACAGTCCTACACAGTACAATATGCAGTGAAATGCTTAGACAACTGCTCGTGACCTAAAGAAGAAAAGACTATGAATAGGATAGGAAATAAATATAAAAATTAAAATGAAGGGTATATTTAACTGGGAAGGAATAAAATAAAATGTAAAAATTAAAGTTGAAAATAAAATAAATGTACAACACAATACACATTACATAAATACACAATATAGAAATATATATGAAGAAATATAGAACAATGACAGCAGCTGTACAGGTACTAAATGAAAATGAAGAAATATAATGTCCAGGGTTGTGCAATCCACATGTGTAAGTGTCTTGTGCAGTGCAAATATGCTTAAAATGATTTATTTAAGTGATAAAGTGATTCGATTAGATGACCACCAGCAACATCACTGTGTGTGAATGGACTTGAGAAGACTGTCTTAGTTTCACATTTGCCATACTGGGAGTTGATGGCAAAGGTAGAGACACAAAAGCGTGAAAGACAAAAGGCAAATCTGAAGAAGAACAGCCCACTGGGCCCCTGACATGCCACAACCGTGAACTACTGCAGATGTGGGAGAGAGACAGAAGCTATGAGAAGTGGGGAGAAATGAAGGCTGTTGTTGTTAATGTGAGAACACATGAAAATTGGGTTGGAAAACTGTTGCTGACTGTCTTGTGGAGGTTGAGAAAGGCTATGTAGGATTGCAACAAAGGTAAAAATGAAACACACACTAACACACATAAACAGAAGTGTGAAGGAAAGGCAGTTTTAAGGACATGCCCTGCTAAATCTGCAGCTCCACTGCACACACAGGCATTAACCCTGCCTACTAATGCACACACACACACACACACACACACACACACACAATGAAAATAAGCTTGTTATCTCTCATCAGTGTTAAAATAGTGTAAATTTAACAGACACTTGTTATCAAATGCTGAGTGTATCCACTGCTGACAATTAACTCTCCAGGTTTCAGGACAATATGTGAAACTTTTGGTGAAAGGGGGGGAAGAGGAGAGATTCTGGTTTGACCAACCAGTGATCAGATAATAAATTTAGTTGTTAATATAGTAAATTGTGAGGTGCTTTCTGCTTGATTAGTGCAGGACAAGTAATTTACTGTATGGACCAAATTTTCTTTTGTGATAATAACAAATTAAAGAAATTAAATCCATAATAAAAAAGAAATTTAATCCCAGTGAAGCTGAATTACAAACACCACCAAGTGTGGTACTATTTCTTTAGTCTAAAACCCCCCAAATTATTGTCTAAAATATACAGAACACTTTCTAAAATAGATGAATCAATATCCCTTCCTATTGCAAAATGGGAAGCAGATTTATTGATGAGCTTAGACCCAAACCTTTGGTCTCAGATATGCTTAAAAACCTTTCAATGGATCAGAAATCCCAGTTTGCAATTAATACAATACAAAATATTACACAGAGTGCACTATACTGGTCATAGGATGCTCAAGATGGGATATACGCCTTCCAACAACTGCTCACACTGCACAGCAAATACACCGGACAATTACATCCATGCTCTTTGGTTCTGTCCACCAGTTCAGAAATTTTGGCGTGAGATATGTGAAGACTTATCAAAGTGTCTGAAATGTAACATTCCAGCCTCCCCTTTAGTATGCTTGCTGGGCAACTTGGATGAGGTCACTGCAGAAATAAACACAGCCCACGTTGTTTTTACGGCCCTATGCATTGCCAAGAAAATGGTCCTCATTAACTGGAAAAATAAAAATAATCTTAATTCTAACCAATATAAAAACCATCTAATAGATCACATTAGTCTTGATACAGCCTCTGCCATCACATTTGATCAATCCTTTTGGGCTCCTTTGATCGGCTTCATCACCTAGTGGGGGTGGGGGGTCATGGTTTGGTACTGCCTTCGCTATTGTGGTTAATATGGGGGTAGGGACGGCCTTAGGGCATCTGGGGAGTCCCTAGGGACGTTTCCCTGGAGGGCTTAACCCGGGGGATTTGGTCATGACCTGGTTAGGGGCTCTGGGAGCTCTTAGATGGTGTTTTCCATGTGGCTGCGTACAGCGGAAATGGGGGAGGGTCTGTGATGGCGGACGTTGGTTACTGGCCTGGTAGCCTGGCTGCCCCTGGGTGGGTCCGGGACGGGCGTGGAGGCTTGGGGGTCTGGGGGTGCTCTGCCCCCGGTCTGGAGTGCTGGCTGGGCCTTGGGGGCTTGGGTCCTGGCTGTTGTGTCGCTGGAGCTGTGGGCAGGTGGGTGCAGGGGGGCTCAGCCACAATGCAGGGGACCTCTGGTGCATTGGCCCAACTAGGGGGCTCTCTAACTGGTGGGGAGGTTGTTATATCTTTGCAGGTGGTCTCCTCTCTATAGGAGCTCACACTGAAGGTGTGGGGAGAGATATAGGAGAGGTGGAGAAAGAACTCAACCTGGGTGTCTATTGTCTTGTGTAGTTTGGGAGATGATTGGATGGTGGGGTGGGTGCAGTTTTCTCTGGGGTGGAGTTGGGTAGGCTGCCCCGGACTCTGTGGGGCTGGGCGGTGCTGCTGCTGCGGGCCCCGGTCCGGTGGGGGCCTGGCCCCCCTTGCCCTGGTGGGTTCCAGAGTGTGGGGGTGCCTACTGGGGTCAGTGGGGGAGCTGGCCCCAAGGAGGGGCTGCTTGCCCCTCCCTTTCTTCCCTCCCCATCCTCAGCTGCCTCCCTATTCCCGCTCTACCACACCCACCCACACACGCAGGGCTTGGGGTGCAGGTCTGTCACCAAGGTGCAGGGGAGGCACTCCCCCTCTGTCCCCTTCTGGCCGCCTGTGCCTCAATTTTATTCTGCAACCTAGACATCCACATTACTCACACTCTCACATAACACATACATATAGGGCCTTGGGGGTGGGCACGTTTTACAGCATCCAGAGGGTGGTCGGTGTATTCCAACCCACCTCTGGCGCTGGTGCCCTACCCTCAATTTTAAATGCATATAGACACTAAGGGTTTTCGGGAGGAGCCGTGCTGCTCTCTGAGAGGAAGCAGGAACCATGCTCTCCTGTGTTTTAAATGCACTTTAGAACAGCACACAGCAACACTACATATGAGCGGGCGTAGGGAGGTTTGGGGTCTTCACTCACCCCGGTTCTGTTAGCCGTCAGGGCTGGGGGGCTGGGAGGAGGTGCTGGCCCTCAGATTGGGGTCTGGGATGCGGGGCCTCCCTGCTACTGCAGATAAGGAGGTGGTCCGCTTGCCTCCACCCCAGAGAGAAGGGTTACATCTCGTGGGTTTAGGTGCGGCTTGCCCCTCTGGGGGCGGGGGTACCTGGACCTGGGATATAGAGTATGTTTGGGGAGTGTGACTGTCTGTGCAGTGTCTATTTGTGTCTGTCTACATGTTGGGTGAGTGCCGAGTATTTGGTTGTGTATATGGGGTGGGAATGCACGTTTGTGTTCGCGTGCGCCTGTTCGTCTGTGTCTATATGTCAGGTTGGGTCTTAGACTCAACCTCTCTGGGTACATCTCAGGCCCTACAAAGTATGGAGGCCTATCTCCCCTCACCATACTCCCTGCCGGTGGCTGATGCCCTCAGACGTTGGTGTTTTGGTGGTCCTTGTCGACTGGGGCTGGGCGCTCATGTATGTACCGGCTCACTCCTGGTAGCCGATTGGCGGGGCCTGGCGCCTGTGGCCCGGCTGGGCCCCTTCCAGGGGATGGGGTGCCCTCAGGCCTCTGGCCTCTGGGCCTGAAGCTCGGTCCTCTCTGCCACAGCTGGCTGCCGGCAGAGCCCGCGAGCACGTTACTGAAACCCCCTCTGGCCTCTGCTCCATAGCTGCTGGGTGACCTCTTGTTTGGGGCTCTACTCAGCTCTTCCCAGGAGGGTGGCACGGTTCCCCCCCGCTTTTGGTGGTCCTCCTCAGGTCCTTGTACTCTGGGGCCTGTGGATATCTGGGGCCTGGATCTCCTCCATACCTGCTTCATACCATGGGGGACGGGGCTATGGCTCCCCACACTTCCTAGCAGATCGTTACATGGAGAAACCTTTGGAATACAAGCATGCTGATCCACACAGGTGTACACAAGAGTGTTCACAGACGCGGACTACACCTTTCTTGGCTGCTGCCTCAAAGCACATTGTGCGCTGTCTATCTTGCGTGCTGCACAATATCGTTTAATATTTAGTATTTAGTATCTACTGTTATCTACTGCTAGCTAGTTTATTGTGATGGTGCTGTTTTTATTATGTTGCTCTTTTTTTTGTTTGCTTTCTCTTATTTTTTTTTCTCCATACAGGTGATCCAGGTGTTTTGTTTGTTTTTCTTTCTTTCTTCCCCCCTTTCTCACCGTCTCTTCTCCCCTCTGGTTTTCTTTCTCTCCCTCTGGTTTTCTTTCTCTCCCTCTCTTTCTTTCATTCTTTCTCCCTGTCCTATCCCCCATTCATGTCTGTCCCGTTTGTAGCAACCGAAAATAAAATAAATTCATAATTATAATAAAGGTCAATCACATGTACCAATATGGAGAGGCCATGATGATCCACTTGGTAAAATAAATCCGCTTGGCATCTTTCTTGGCCTTAAGACAACAATTCTGATGGCTAAAGATCCAAACGGGATACACAAAAAAAGGAAGTAGAGGGGGCGATGAGCTGGGTGAAGGTGAAGGGAATGTTTGTGCAGGGGCTGTGGGCGAGGATCCAAACGGGACACTAAAATAAAATAAAAATAAAAAATAAACAGAGAAATGTGAAGGAAAGGCAGTTTTAAGGACATGCCCTGCTAAATCTGCAGCTCCACTGCACACACAGGCATTAACCCTGCCTACTAACACACACACACACACACACACACACACGCAATGAAAATAAGCTTGTTATCTCTCATCAGTGTTAAAATAGTGTAAATTTAACAGACACTTGTTATCAAATGCTGAGTGTATCCACTGCTGACAATTAACTCTCCAGGTTTCAGGACAATATGTGAAACTTTTGGTGAAAGGGGGGGAAAAAAAGAGGAGAGATTCTGGTTTGACCAACCAGTGATCAGACAATAAATTTAGTTGTTAATATAGTAAATTGTGAGGTGCTTTCTGCTTTATTAGTGCAGGACAAGTAATTTACTGTATGGACCAAATTTTCTTTTGTGATAATATATTGAACATGCATTTCTGTTGTCCTCTCAGCTTAGTGGGTTATGAGCTGATATGCAAATTAGTTGATTGTTACTAGATCAGGGAAAGATGACTGGATTACAAAACAAGTGAATAAGATGTAACAGAGGGTTGAAATGAGTTTCTTGTTCCTGATGTATGGGTGAAGCTTGCACCCAGATACACACCTCTCAATACATAAGAACAAACTTGTTTTGTGAAATACACGACAACATGTCACATGTTTTGTGTTGGGGGAAAAAGAGAAGAAAAGTTAAATACAATGATTGGGTCTGTGAAAATGAAAAAGGAGTGAAAAAGCACAGACCTCGGGAAGGAATTCACATTCTAGTGATGAAACGCTACCATGAAGTGTTTAGGAAGTGTTTATTGGTGAACATTAGTGTTGTGTGAACTGTGCAGCTGCTAATAAAAAGGGGGAGAAATTTCTCTGTGTATCTTACAGGTGGAACTAGGTCAGTTGGCCCCAGACTTTCCAGAATCGTGTGATATTCTTGAGCACTTGTGGGCAACCAGTAAATATGATGTGGGGAACATGAACAAATGTATTGACTCTTAAGTCTGATTTCAGACCATGTAAGCATCAGTCATCAACTAAAGCCAGAAGCAGTGACTGCAGCACTGCATGGTAGATTTTAATCCCTACAGCGTGTTGTTTCACCAGGAAGCAAAACTTTTCCTGTGATTTCTGGCAGATTTGGGGTTTTTGTCTTAGTACCAGACTTATTCTTTGATTAGGTTTGGGTTGTTTTCTTTTTTGTAAGAGAAAGACAGTTTTTTTTTAAATATATATTTAGACATGTCCTGAACAAGGCCTAATATGGTTTTGTTTTGTTTTTTCTTATAACAGTGCACTTAGTTCCTTCACAGAAAAGGAGGGTTGACCACATGATTTACAGCAGCACCTCTGGAGTTTGATGACCCAGACCTGACCTCCAGGACGCTCCACTGCTATTGTTTTTTTTTTTCTCTCTGAGAGTCTTTGTAGACGATTCGGCACAGACAGACTTGAGTGAAGATGAAGCAGGATGTGCAGTGAACACAGAACATCTTAGTGTTGGGCTCATTATCATATCACTGTTGAGCTCATAGTGTGAAAACCAGTGAGTGACATTACTTGAGAAAAGTCACAGTAGTTTTGATTGAACAGATGGAATGATCCATAATTTGAGCAAATTATGGCAACAGTAGTGTTCTTAATAATTTGGGGAAATAACTGCACATGGCACACTTGTGTCTGTGGTGTGGGATGCCTTATTACTCCTATGACCCTACAGTTGTTTGCAAGTGTGAAGTTTGTATTTACTCACTGATGTTTGTTTCTGGGTAATTGTGGTGTGGATGCGAGCTCCAGGCGGAGCCAAGAGTTAGACCCACTTAATTAATTGAGACATTAATACAGATTTTATTCTCTAACACATGGTTTACAGGGCTGGAGCGAAATTACTCATGAGGAGAAGCCCTGATATTGCCTGAGGAATGATCTAACTAACCCTTTTCTTTTCTCCTAGTTCTGATGAGTTGACTCATGGGAGAGACCATGTGTCAAAAAGAGGGATTCCAGGTTTATCCAGGTATAACACGAAACAATGCTTTCTATGTTTTCCATGAGTTTTTTTATGATGATTTTTTCCATTTCTTTTTTTTAATATGATTTGTGGGATTAACCGTTCACGTACAGGTATTAAACTTCTACAAAGGGGTATATCAATGTTCAGATAAGGTCGTTGGTGTGACCTTTCTAATCATTTCATAAATGATATGCATTTACATGACTCTCTGAACATCAAACTCTTTTAGAGTCCTGAGCCTGAGTAAAAGTGACTGGAGTAATTATAGCATGTGCATTTCACAGTTAATTGACCAATAATTACTTCTGTACATTTTGCATGGTAGTGAGACTGTTTTCCTAGCATGTAAGTTCCTGATGCATAAATGCATTAGATCCTCATTGTCCGAGGAAACAATAACAGTTGTGAGTTCTTTTGACATGCATACTGAATTCTGACACATTGTTTGACACCCTAAAGGTAAGATTTTTGGTTCGTCACATTTCATTGAGGGATTTTTGATAGGCCTCAAACATGCCTAAAGAATGAGGTAGTTCTTCCAGTGTTAAGCGTAATTGTTTTGGTTTCCCCAATCACTGATGTGGGCACAGTAAAGATAATTGTAAATTCCTTTGAGAGGGTTTACACTGTTTAAATGGGTCTACTGCCCTACAATAGTAAAGAGTACAATAAACTGCATAGATATAGAGGAAAGATCTATCAGTCTGTTGTAAAATTTAGCTCAGAAGTGTTTGATATATGTTGGCTGTACATGGCCACTTCTGGGTTTTACCCCAGACTTTGAAAGCACTAACATTGAAGTTAGGTTATGTTTGTGGTATTGATTTACCTATAGGTTCTAATATAGTCACTGTCTTTTATGGTAAACATCTGGACAGGGCAAAGCAAAAGGCACAAAGGAGTGTGTGTGATGGTTAGAATATTCAGAAACCTAAAGTATGTATCAGCAGCAGAATGGACCTGAAAATAAGTGCCCATGTTTATTCTTTCTGCCCAGTTTGACCCATTTAGCAGAAGTCAGCCTGTTTAAGGCTCTGATATCTATTCTTTATAACTTAACGCAGTTATGACATGGTATGATTTTCTCACCCAATAAGCTAATATTTAATATATCAGTCTACTCTTCATTTTATCAGAAACCATTATCACAGCTCTGACATTTTCTTGTTACACATATATATATATAAGCATTGAGCCAAATTTAGTAATGCCAACAAAATGAAATAACGATATTTGTATCTTATATATAATACATTTATATACACACTGTCAAAGATAATTGTCTTTGAGTGAAGATTTAAGGTGATAGGAAATATAAATAAATGCAACTTGAATCTTTACTGAAGCTCAGTATTTGACAAAGTTCAAGTTCACTGCTGTAATAACTAATAATGATTAATATAAAAATAACTTCAATATTTCCCATATTATATTTACATTACCAAAGTGAGATCACTTTACTCTCATGAAAAACATTAGCATGGTTATTTACTAGCTAATCTTAAAATGACTGTTCAGTACAGAAATGAAGCCCGACAATCATGTTTTTACAGTCCCGTGGTCTCAGCCTCAGATACTCAACAAATCAAACGAAGCTCATATAAAAACAGATGAACAAAAACATTTTCTCCTTTATTTCTGTTTAACAATGCTGTATGAAACGTTTCCAGCGGTTAGTAACTGAGCAGCGCGATGGAGGCCAGACCGTCCAAGTTCACAAGCCTCGTACTTCCGGTTTTGAGGACAAGGCCCACGTAAACCGCTTCCTCCATGGCTGCAGACCCTAAATTGGGATACATCTCATAAAGGTGTGTGTATGAGGAGTGCTCCTCAGATCCACTTGATGTTTGCTGTGACTGCATGTAGTGGGATCAATGCGCATTGGTAATAAAGCTTTGATGAACAATACTTCAGCCTAATCTGACCCTTCTTCTCCAGCTGGGCTATCAAAAGAATGGGTGAGGTCAAGAAGAAGTGAACCTCAACAGCACCTAGCCACACGAGAAGTCCGATCACTTTCTTTCTAAGCTTCTTAGACTTTTCCAGCTTTGTGTGTCTGCTAAAACGCTTTTTACAAATCCTGCTGGAATATGTCTGGTTACATCTGCAGTCAAAGCAAGATGGAAATAATTGAACAAGCGAGCAAACCATCAACTTCTTCGATTAGTTGGTGTTTTTCTCCAAACACTCTCACTCTTCTCTCAACGTGATCACAATAAACTGTGAACAGACACCGAGGAGAGCAGCCAAAGACTTTATGTTGAAGTACGCCAACTTCGGGGGCGCTAGTGAGCTGACAATGGAGTAAGGCATGTTGGACTGGGCTCATGCCTGGCTAGCTTATATTTTAAATATTCCAAGGCCCTTTTAAAGGCTAATTTAAATGAACTATCACTCCCCGTAACACCTGTGACCGATGGGGAAAAACGGACCAGTGGAACCGGAATGGCATCTAAACCCGATCTAAACTTATACTTAAGCAAGTCGGAGCTCGTCGCCTAGTTTGTCGCCTAGTTCGTCGCCTAGTTCGTCGCCTAGTTCGTCGCCTAGCTCGCAGTCAGGAACTGCGATGGAGTATGAAGGTCTGAAATCGGACATCCTCTCCTCTCTGAGAGATGATATCTCCACTATTATCAGGTCAGAACTGACAAGTGCGCTTGCAGAGGATTTCGACTCCCTCAAGTACAAACTAAGAGAAGTTAAGACGGAGATTGCTAACAACACAGCAGCAGTCCGCTCAAAAATTAACAACGTCAAGTCCGCTATTAGCGACCTGAAAGAGGGTTTATCATCATGGTCGGACAAGGTTGTCAGCCTCCAAGAGACGGCTGCAGGATTACAGACTGAGCTGGCTTGCTTAAAAGAAAAGAATGGAGATATGGAGTCAAGAATGCGGAGGTGCAGTATTCGTATTGTGGGTGTTGCGGAGGATGCCGGTTCCAGCTCGACCAGCTCAGTTTCTACTCTATTGAAAGATGTTCTGCAACTGGATAAAGGAATCCTGGTGGACCGCTCACATAGAGACCTTGCTCCCAGAAGATCTAACGGGAAACCTCAAGTTATGATCGCCAAACTCCATTACTACCAAGACTGCGTCAATGTGCTACGGCAGGCTCGGAAGCGGGGTCAGTTGCAACACAAGGGGAACCCTGTGGCCATCTTCCCTGATTACACCGCGAGCATTGCCAAAGCTTGCTCCGCTTTTAACGACGTGAGGAACCTGCTTCGAGGGCGTCAAGATGTCCGCTACGGAATAATGTTTCCAGAGAGACTGCGCATATCCTTTAGGGGCGAGAGTAAGGAGTTCCTGGATCCAGAGAAGGCAATGGTATACGGTATATTCGGTATATTCTTACACGGTATAATGGTACACTTGGTATATTCTTACCAAGTGAAACTGACGGGTGAAGTTCCCTTCCTGACTGACTTGTTTCTAGCCAGTCCCCGATGATGAGGCTTCGCAAGATGCAGGGTTTGGCGGACAGTGTAATTACTTCGTTAATACCACATCATGTTAAGGCTGGATAAATGACGTTTGCACTACTTAAGGTGTTTATTAAGGTGCTATGTTATTTCATTCTGAGTGATAGCCAGGCGGTTGCCAGTTTTGTTTCTTGTTTTTTGTTTCTTCTTGGTCCTAGTGTTTCCCCAATGCCAGCATTCCAATGTGTGGTCATGTTCAGATGGGGATTCAGGGTCACCGGGTTCTACATGGTGACAGGGTTTGGGACAATGACAGAATTTTTTTTAATTTTCTTTCTTTCTTCTTTTTTTCTCCTTTTGGAGTCTGGGGGTGCATATTCATGCATAATGTTGTTCTCTGATTAGATAACTCTATGGCTGCTGTCAAAAAACAGGCGAAGCGCACTGGTTATTCAGCCAACTGTGTAAGCTGGGACGTTAAGTCTATGAATCACCCTGTTAAGCGCAAAAAGGTGCTTACACACCTCAAAAATCTCAAGGCTGACATATCTTTTCTGCAGGAGACTCACCTTTGTATAGCAGACCAACATAGACTGAAGAATGGTTGGGTTGGCCAAACATTCCATTCTAACTTTAACTCACAGACGAGAGGGTTGGCCATCCTTAATGATAAAAGCGTCCCTTTTGCTGTATCGAGCATTTTATCTGATCCTATGGGCCGTTATATTATTGTGGCTGGCCAACTTTATGGACTCAGACTAATTTTAGCCAGCATTTATGCTCTCAACTGGGATGATGAAAACGTCTTTGTCAATTTAGTCTCACAAATTGCAGATATGAAAACACACAATCTCATCTTAGCTGTGCTCTCTAGCCTAGTCCGATGCGCTAATAAGGATACTCCTAAATCAAAACCCGCAGAAATTATTACATGCTTTCTCCAATCCCACGGCGTTGTTGACATTTGGCATTTTCATAACCTTTCATCAAGGGCATACTCCTACTACTCTCCTGTTCACAAAACATTCTCGGATAGATTATTTTTTATTGATAAACGTGCTATTCCTATTGTTGTTCCTATTGTCAATCTATTGTTATTTCAGACCATGCTCCCCTTGTGATGAGAATGCACATCCCTGGTGCCAATCGCATATACTGCCCCTGGAGTTTTAATCCTCTTTTACTCTCTAACGAAGCATTCGTGAATTTCACAAAATCTGAGATTAGAGACTTTCTTGAACCAAACCAGACCCATGGGATGTCTTTTTTAGTCATATGGGAGTCACTGAAAGCCTATCTTCGGGGCCAAATTATCTCATTTTCAGCAGCAAGAAAAAAAGCTGACACTGAGCACTTGAAACAGCTATTAGATGATTGTCGGATTATAATATTATTTTATGCCCCTAATCTTTAATTAGGGGTATGCCACCCCTAATTAAAGATTGGGGTGGCATACCCCTAATTAAAGAGAGGTCATCTCGCATATGGTTCACCCAACAGGGGGACAAAGGGCCTCAGGAGTAAGGAGAAATGAACCCGGCAACACTGGATTGCAGGGTGTAAGTGAGCTCTTTAAGTCTAAAGAGCTCATCAGGGGGAATTGTCGGATTATAATATTATTTTATGCCATGTTAGACCCCTAATTAAAGATTGTGAATTATTATGTAGTTTTAGTTTGCATTATTCTCCTGAATTAGAAGAAGGTATAACTATTACATTTATTAAACTGATCTGCATTACATTAGACTGTTGATTTATTGTGAATGAATGATATTGTTTTATGATGCATTATACTGCTGAGTTATAAGAAAATACTGTTCACAGAAAGTCATCGCCTTATTTGTCTGGTTAGAAGAGAACAGAGCATTCTGCCCCATCTCACCAGGAGCAGATAAACAGGGAGCCAAGGTCGTAGCTTAGGCGCTGTGTGAGAGAAAGAATGTGAATGTTTAGGCTTTTATGATTAGGTGGGGGCCACTAGAGGCTATAAGAGTTTGATCAAGGCTCCACCATTTTGAGATTTGATGCTGTCTGCTGTATGGTATCCATCTCCCACGCGTGTGTTCATTAAATCATCGTTTGACTCAACCCGGCCGGACCAGTGTGGTTATTTTGGTTTTCCTCTTGTATCCATCCCCAATATTTGAATCCATAACATGATATTTTGCGGCTAGATATAAACTACAGTCACTCACCATCGGAAAGCATCCTTAAAGAACGTCAGACCCTCAAAATGAAATTTGATCTTATTCAACACAGCAAGTAGAGCAACCTATCCTAAAGTCTAGATGTACTTTCTATGAGGAGGGAGAGAACACTGGCAGAGTCTTAGCACATCAAATACGTCAAAAGTCATCCAAACAGTTCATCTCTGAAATAGCTGATGAACAGGGCCTAAAGCATACCGACCACGCAGAAATCAACTCCTGCTTCCAACAATTTTACTCTTATTTATATACCGCAGAATCCCGCCAAGATGAGTCTGCTATGGACAGTTTCTTTAGTTACCTCAGTATAACCACAGTTGACCCGAAACTGGTTACCGAACTCGAAAGGGACCTCTCTATCCAGGAGGTCATGATGGCGATTGGTGGAATTCAAAGTGGCAAGTCCCCTGGACCAGATGGATTTTTAAAAACATTTTCTAACGAACTTGCACAAATTCTGCTGTCAGTCTTTTCAGAGTCCTATTCATCTGGCACTCTCCCTCCAACTATGAGAGAAGGGTTTTTTTTTCACTCATTCTGAAAAAGAACAAAGTCCCTCTCCAATGTAGCTCATACCAGTCGATTTCACTGTTAAACACCAATGCAAAGATTCTCGCAAAAATTTTATCACAGCGCTCAGCGGTCGTGTTACCAACAATCATCTCCACAGACCAAACCGGCTTTATCAAGGGCAGACAGTCTTTCTTCAACATTAGACGCGTCTTAAGTATAATTCATGACCCTCCCTCAACCGATACACCTGAAGCCCTACTGTCACTTGATGCTGAGAAGGCCTTCGACCGGGTGGAGTGGGACTACCTTTTATATAGTTTGAGCAAATTTGCTTTTAGCCCCAGATTTATATCGTGGGTTAAAACTCTCTACAATTCACCAATGGCAGCTGTGCGTACTAATGATACAATCTCTTCTTATTTTAAACTCCATAGAGGCACTAGGCAGGGGCTGCCCAAGGCCAAGAATACAAAGTTTCACTTTACGCAGACGATCTATTGCTTTTTATAACTGACCCCACCCTAAATGCCTTGAAACTACTAAGCACTCTGCAAAGATTCGGTTCAATGTCTGCCTACAAAATAAATCCTCAGAAAAGTGAATTCATTCCAATCAATGCAACTGCAAAAACTATCCCATTTAATCTTATACCATTCAAAATAAATAATAAAAAGTTTAAACTCCTCGGAATCTGGATCTTCAGCTGTTACAAAGATCTTTATAAAATAAACAACCTGCCAATGTTGAAGAGTCTGAAAAAGGACATCCAGTGCTGGAACTTATTATCCATTTCCCTCTGTGGGAGGATTAATACAATTAAAAGACCCTGTTGCCAAGGCTCCTTTATCTATTCCAAAACCTCCCTATATATCTGACCAAACATTTCTTCAGCTCTCTAGACAAGTTAATATCATCATTCATTTGGAACAAGAAGAAGCCACGTATAAGAAAGAGCATCCTGCAAAGGCCACGCCCACAGGGTGGACTGGCTCTGCCTAACCTTCTGTTTTATTATTGGTTAGCCAATATCAGGGTACTGCTACACTGGATGCATGACACTTATCATTTGGTGGTTCCAAGCTGGCTCCTGCTGGAGAGCTCATCCTGTGGACAGGTGTCTCTGCAAGCACTGCTGTGCGCAGTGATCCCTTCAGTCAGGCCAGTCTCTTACTATACTTCTAATCCAGTTGTGATAAACTCAATTCATATTTGGAACCTGTTTAGGAAAACTTTCAGGCTACACAGTCTTTCTCTCTTTGCACCAGTTATTAGCCATATGTTTGCCCCATCCTTATCCGGTGGAGGCTTTCAGGTCTGGTGTAAAAATGGTATTTTGTCAATCCAAGACCTTTACATAAGCAACAAATCTGCCTCTTTTGAGCAGCTGGTAAACAGGTTCTCCTTACCCAAATCTAACGTTTTTAGATACTTACAACTATGAACCTTTGTATCCTCACATACTGACTGGTTCCCCTCTCGTCCACCGGTCTCTCTGCTAGATGATAGTTTTAAAAGAAACAAATTATTGGTAACATCTATAATAAACTAATCCAACACAGCTCAACCACTCTCAATTATCTAAAATTAAAGTGGGAAAAAGATATAAATGGTGAAATTTCAGGAGAAGACTGGCTGAAAATTATAAGGATTTATTCATCTTCAATATGCCAACGTCATACTGTTATTCAGTTTAAAATTGCACATCGACTCAAAACCATAGCCTTTTCCACTCTGTTAGCTAGGAGATGTGTGTTGTTACATTGGAAAGACTCCTCTCCACCTTCATGTTCACAATGGATCACAGACATTATGCAGTATCTTAAACTGGAAAAGATGAGATGCTCCTTCAAAGAATCCACGTCCAGCTTCTACACTACCTGGCAACCATTTCTGACATTTATTGACAAATGGAAAGATGAACAATAGCGGCCTCTGTACAATTGTGTGCATGTATACATCTGTAAATGTCAATGTTTTTTGTCACAGTGCCTAACTTGACCCCCCCTTTCCCTTTTTTTCCATTTTCCCTGCCCTCTTTCCTTTAATTCTGGCAGACGGGTGGGTGGGGTTTCAGTTTTTATTTTAGCAGTATGCTGTACTGTTTGTATGTTTAATTTGTTGTTTGTGATTGTACAAAAACCTTTTTCAATAAAAAGACTTTAAAGAAGACATTTAAAAAATGTATAGCCCAGAAACAATCAATCAATCAAGGCCACGTGCAGGTTGCCCTGCAGTGAAATAGGACCCCCGAGCCTTACACACACAACACAGACATCACATGGGGATTCAGGTCGGAGATCGGTAGCGTTACAGGAAAAAAAAACTGAAATATACACTACAATGGGAAAGTACAAGAGGAAAAGAAGAGACCTCCACTCATGGTGGGCTCCTGGGAGGACAGCATGAGAATAGGAAACAAAAAAACTCCTCTGCACAAAAAAACACATAAATGTCCACAGCACAACATTATGGAAGTGACAAGCAATGACTGTATAAAAGATGGACGACGCGACAGCACCACAAACGTCTCTATCGCCCCCTGGTGTCTGGCTGCAGTATAGGTCATAAACCCCGCCTCCTCCATGTTAGCGGATGGGACTAGGGTCAGACTAAAATAAATTAAGTCTCCTGAGATAAACTTTTTCCAAAGATTCTTTCTTTTGTTATCAATAATTCTCACCATGCTGATTGATGTCCAAGGGGTCTCCTTTCCCATAAGATTGATTCTAATTCCTACCGCGGTGATGTTAAATTGGAGTGTAACGTCATCATAACAGCTTTGACTGACAGCTGCAGTCACGGAGAAACTTGCGTATCTCTGTTCGGGAATAGCAGATAGAGCGTAGGCTCTGAGAGGACGGCCAGCGTTTACGTTACGAAAACACACCTGAAAGCTTGAGGTGTTCTTCAGTAAACTGGACTACCCGACAGAAGGACCTGAGGCCCCGCTGCACTTTTTTGGTAAGTTAAACGTGTTTGTAAGCTAATCCATAACTACCGCCCTTAGCTAGATCTCAGGACCTAGCTAGCTAAGATGAGCACTCGGCTGTCGGGGAAACTTGTTTTATAAAGTTTGTTTAGCTTACCCGTGCAGGTGAATGAATTTACCCTGACTAAAGAAATCAAGAGAAACGTCCCGGGCTGCTCTGTCACTAATTATCGTTACTGTACTTTCATTACAAGTGTTATACTGTAAAAGCAACAGGCTGTACTCTGCTTAAGTTCCTGTGCAGAGATGATTAATAAATATGTGCAAACAACAGCATGTTTTCAGTCTCCACATGTGTAAAGACAGTAACACCAATTTTTTTTTAAGCTTGTACCTCGGTAACTCCTCATTAATCTGTAACTATGGATTAAACTGTAGAAATGAAAAAAATGTAAGAGAAGAACTTCAGATCCTGAGTGTGTGAGGACAGAAGGATCAGCTTTATTTCAGATTTAAGAGATAAACTTTATAATTCAGTTTGTGATGATTCTTTTCTCTTTGTGATTACAGGAGCTGCCCTTAGATTCAGACCTCAGCATCACCCAATGACAGCAGACAGATCATCCAACATGTTCACATGTTAACTGCAAAATTAACTGATGAAAACAGTACAAAGGTTAAAGTACCACATGTGCTGTCAGTGAAAGCTGCAGCTGTTTTATTGATAAAGTTAAAGACAAAAAGTCAAAAGGATTAATCACCCATGTAGCTGTGTCACTATATATCAGCATTAACAGGACCTGTTTGGTGTTTCAGAAAGCTGCAGATCTCAGACCTGCACAGCTTCCATTTTAAACACTTTATGTACTCAGCTGCATGAAGAGCATGTTTGAGTTTCTCTGACACAATTAAATAAAACTTGATGAAGGTCAAAGGTCGTCACTTGTATGTTTAACTATAAACTTGTCATCTGGAATTCTTTCAGTTTTTTGCAGATAATGTGTTATTTACCATAAAGTGATTCAGAGTTATTCATACCAGAGTAACCAGAGAGGATAATATATTTTTAAATATATAACTTTCTACAGGACTGAATATAATATCTTTATGTAAAAGTCCGGAGACTCTGGAGAGTATCCGAGTATTTATAACGTTACACGTTACACAAACCAAAGGTCTCCATGACAGTGTTCATGAAATGCTGGGTTTATCCATCTTCTGGGGTGGGCCTACAAGATTTCCCTGTGAGGGAGCTGCTGGTGAAGATGATGAGTTCCGCTTGATCAATGCCATGAGCTCGGTCTTCCTGGTGTTTCTTAAATGAAGCCGATATGGGCAGAAATCTGTGCCATCAGAAACTGAATATGAATAAGTTAAATTAATTTAAAATTAATATGTTCCCTAAAACGGTGGACAGAGCTACAGACCCTTGACACCCTTACCCAGTGAGCTAGCAGCTATGACCAGCACTACATGTGCAGTTAATAAAAGGACAGGTAATGTTTGTCGCGCTGTTGCACACACAGCACGCTCATTTGTTTCAGTTCGTCAGTTGCCACAAGACAACTTACCAACGTGTACGTAATAAGCCAATATCCCTGTGTGCTATAGACTATAGTGTACGCTGTACACCTACTTACTGGTTTTGTCGCATAAGTCTGTATGGAAGAAATATAGTAAGTCTGTGTCTCTGAGTTAATTTGTGTTTCTCCTACAGCTCCGGACTGCAAAAAATGCGCGTGCTCTTTGTGAGCTCGTTCCCAGCTCGTAACCAGCGCGTTCTGCCGTCAAGAGGGATCATTGGTTAAATGTGATCATGTGACTGATGCAAGCCAGATCCTTTTATTTAGCAAAAATGTGATTAATAGTATATATTATTGTTGAGGGGCACAGACAGGACTCCGCACGCCCACACACATAAAAAGAAAAAAAAATTTTTTTTAAAAAGTTGCCTCAACAAAAGGGCACTTTGAGCACCAAACAGGAAAGGGGCAGGTGCTCAAGCCCCTCCAGCCCCCCCTCTGCACGTGCCTGCTGTAGATTCCCCTCAGTAACACTTTCGGTCTGCTAGTAAAACGTAGTTCTATTGATCTGCGCTCGATTACTCTTGAACCGGAACCGGACGTAAGTCCCAAAAAACTGAATTTTGGAACTGAAATTAAATTGTAGAACTGAAACTGAATGGTGAGAAGTGAATCTGAAATTATTCGAGAGCTAAATTTTTAAAGGATAAAATACGGTTTCAAAGCAAATTAATTCATTTTCAAAATATAAAATTCAATTTCAATTTAGTGATGATCATTTTCAAACCAATGAATTGAATTTCAAATTAGGATAATTCATATTCAGTTTTTAAAAGCATTTATTCAAGTTACAATTCAGATTCAATCTGAGCAATTCAAATTCAAATTTAACTTATTCATATTCAGTTTCTGATGGCACAGATTTCTGCCCATAAGCCTTTCTCAGTGGGTCAACAGAACATCTGACACAGGACAGCTGTGATGATGAAAGAAAGGAAAGACGTTTCTCCAAACCTCTAGACCCAGAAACCCAGCTTAGTCCTCATGGTCTGCCTCACTAGTTTCTCCCCAGGGTGAATGTAGCCGTTGATATAATATAGACTCTATTATTAAATGAAAAGAACAAATTAGAGTACACTACTGAAACCTTCTGCTGCTGTCTTTAAAGTTTCCATGTTACCTGACTGTAGTCGGTTCTGAAGATTTAAACAGTTTTAAATCCATTACACTCACAGTCTTAAATGCTAAAACCTCGAAGGACAGCATCACATTTTTGATATTAAGAGTAACTCTGGGCTGAATGATTACATAATACAGACTAGAGTAACAGGTGTATAGCATCGCTAACTAGCTAGCAACAAGCCCCCAACACATTGCGTATGCTAGCGGCTAATCTAGCAAACGAATTAACAACAGAGTGATTTTAGCTGTTGTAGAACTATAAGATGTTAAGCTGTGTGTTTTTTTCATAACAGTGACGTGGTTGTATTTACCTTAATTTAACAAGTCATCAGTCGCGGTAAACCCATCAGCAAAAAAACTCGAGCCGCCAGGCTACGTAAAAAGTGTAGGGGGGCGTGTTTGCGGTCATGTCCAGCGGGTGTGTGGACGAGAGCGTGACGCAGTCGCTCCACCTCAAGTCACTACTGCGCAGACTCTGGCTCCAAAAATGAAAGATGGCAGCCTCCACAAGCGGGATATTCCGGCTTCATTTTTGCACAATGGGAGGAGGCGGTGTTGCGTCGTCCATCTTTTATACAGTCATTGGTGACAAGCCACAGAGGGGTGAGTAGTAATCTGAAGAAAACAAAGCAGCCATCCTGCCCAGCGCTACCATTCCAGCGCGGGCTCAGACCCGCCGTGTTCCCAGGAGGGAACCAGTGGCGGAGCGGGGGAGGGGGGGGGGGGCTTACTGGGCTTAAGCCCAGGTTGTTTTTTCAGAAGCCCGGGGTCTTTTGGAGTGTAACTTTTTCATAGTTAGATGCCTGGCTGACAACTGTATAAAACAAAAACTACACACAATATTCGAAGCACATAGCGCACACTGTGGGAATTTACGACTGTGCATAAATCCTCCTAATATTGGTATGATCTGAGCTCAGACACTAAGCGACTGAGCGAGGTGGCGGGGGGAGTTGCTGCCTGCAATGCGAGTGCGCTGTTGGAGAAACGCAGCCAGGCAGACAGAGGAGAACTAAAGATCAACCAGGTACCAAAGCAAATCATTCGTACTGTACAAATAATGTAAATATGACGATGTATCACGAAAGATTGATGTCAAACTGATCGCTTGACCCATATTACGTTACTTGCTCTTCGAGTGAATCAACAAATGGCGAAATGAAAAGCCAAACAACAACAACGCTGTTTCTTTAGAGAGTCTTAGCTTACATGTCTGTTTATTTCATTTTTTCAGTTGTTACCCTCCACGGCTAAATAAATCGGTTTTAATAATGTACTGATATACAAGAATGGACATAAGGGGCTTCTTTCAAAGAAAAAACTCTGGTAGATGTTATTTTATATATTATGCTTTGTATGTTGTTCAGTATATTTCTGTGCAAAACAAGAGGAACTTCAATACACAGCAGTATATTCACAGTTGAAACCAGATATTTACATACACTTTATGGAAAACACAAGAACATTTTTTACTGTACAACATCAATTTAGAGTAAACTTGTTTTGTTTTGGATAAATAAATATTGAAATATCTTTTGAATTAGTTAAATGTCAGAATAAAGAGAGACAGAGCTTCTATTTTTTATCACTTTCATCAAATTTAGGAGTGCATATACACTAAGTTTATTGTTAATTAATAAGAAAACTGCAGACGTTTCCATTCTGAGCTGAAGAAGCTTCTGATAGGTTAGTAGAGTCCATGTGAGTAAATTGGTGGCACAGCTGTGGATGCATATAAGGCAAAACACAGAGCCTGTTTCTTTGAAATGGGAAAATCAAGAGATGTCAACAAAAACACCAGGAAAAGAATTGTGGAGATCCATAAGTGTGGCTCAAGTTTGAATACAATTTGGTGCCATTTACAATTAAGAAATACAGACAGTTTCTCTCTTTACTCTTAAAGTTAACAAATATGTTTTTTATATTTATCAATCTAAAAAAAATTTAGTCTGATTTGATGTTACAATTAAAAAGTATCTGTTTTTATCTGAAGAGTATGTAAATATCTGGTTTTAACTGTATATTTGATGATGTTGGTGTTTGGCTTGATTGTCAGCACAAAGAGGGAGAACGAGGAACAGAGAAAGAAAGAATCACTCATCCAAAGATGAGTGATTTCTTGATCAGATAGATTTATTATTTTATCCCTTTGTTGTTTCAGCAACATTAAATTTAAAAACTGTACGTTTGAGTTAAAATATATATTTATAATTTTAATAAATGACAAATTAAAAAAGCATGAACATTTTTTTATAGAAAAAATATTGAACCGCGACACCAAAGTATCGAACCGAACCGTGAATTTTGTGTATCGTTGCACCCCTATATAATTATACAAACGTTTCTCAATCTTTGGTAGAATTAAAATAATAAGTGTAGTGCAGGTCTATGATGATTTTTAGTGCTACTATCATCTAGTTCTGATTCTGGTTCTGTCTTGGTTAAATCCTAAGTAGTCCTGATTTTAAACTGTTGTAGTCCGGTTTTAACAAAACTCAAAACAGAGGCTATTAATTTTTCAGTCATTTCTAACACCCCCCCCCCCCCCCCCCCCCACCCTCCCACCACCACCCCAATTCCCACATGCATACTACCCTTTAGGGCTAAGCCCCGGGTGTATCAAATGTCTGCCTCCGCCTCTGGAGGGAACAAGCATCAAAGGCGTTTGGAAAGAGAGGGGGGGATGAGTGTGTGCATATCAGTGTATATGTATGTGTGTGCGGGTCCAGAGTTCAGCTGAGACAGTGTCCTTCGCCCTGCCAGGCTAAGTAAACACTCTTCCAGCCAACCCAGGTGGCCTTGCATGGAATGGGAAGGAACAGACTAAACACAGTCGTTATCAGGGTGTTTTTGTTCGGCTCCAGCCTTGTGACTGCAGCTGGCGCCAAAGGGTATCCGAATGAAGTGATGGTGCTTTTTACTTTAGTGCAAACAGCTCTAAACAGAGATGTACATTGCCAATATAGAGAAAAGGTCACTTTAATAAGACTTTTAAATAATGTAAAGAAATTGAGAGGAAAGCAGAGAGACTCAAAAAAGGCACCGGTAATGATTAGTGATGTTCAGCTCATTGTCAGAGTCAGACTGCAATTAAATGTTATTAATTGTAGAGCTCTGTTGTGGTTGTTCTGTGTAATATAAAACTGCTTAATGTTACTCTAATCAGATGTGGTGATGTAATTATATCAATTACATATGTGCACTTTTAAGGCAGTATTGATTATTTTCAGTTGCTTAGTTTTGCATAGAAAGAGTGACACTGAGTAACTAATAGTTAATCACATGTTAGAATTGTATATACAGTTGCTTCCAGATGCCTATAGCACCTGCTGCTTATTGCATTTGTGTATAATACGTAATAAACATTAAGACTAAACAAGCCTCCCCCAGGCTTGTACCTGTGGCTTCCTGTCCTGGAGGTGGGGGTTGAAGGTTCTCCTGCCCTGCAGCCCATCCTTTTGTTAATATTCTAAGACTATTTTTCTATATGTATTCTTACCCCTAGCAACCGCCATTTCATAATGTTGCAAGCAATCACAAACTCTACAGTCTGTCTAACTCCAGTGTATACCAAGCAGTCTATTATTCTCAACAGAGCTAAACTCAACATAAACTGAACCCGCATTAAAGTTAGCTCGGTGCTTACCTTTAGATGAGCCCACAAACCGAGAGAAACTCCGTGATGAAGCTGGGAGTCTTAAGAAACACAGAGACGGAGCAGAGACCCACGTGGTTCACGCTGATCTCAGCTACAATCCAGGAGACAAGGGTGTGCAGATCGATGCAGATATCGATCCAAACGTTGGTAGTGGTATATGTTCCTGTAAGTTCACTACTTTACTCCTGTTTCATGAAAAAGCAGCTCTCTCTGCTCGACTCTCCTCTCCTGCACAGACACTTTGCTCCGCCTCCTTTCCGGCTCTGCTGTGATTTGTTGCTGCGAAGTCACGTGACTCAGCGTCACAAGGTAACCACGTGGGGTGTTATTTCAAAAGTAGCGCCTATCTCCTTTTCCTAAACTCTTTTCCTTGGCCTCGATGAAAACGTCATCGTGGGGAGGAGAGCTAAGGACTCAGGTTAAGAGAGGAGCGATGTGACACCGGATGTCCGCCTGTTGAAACTACATTGTGCTGAAGATGAACTACAAAACAAACATCTTACTTCGTCACAATGTGTTCTAACCCTGTTGTTTTATGGAGGTCATATAAAGGAGAACAGCTTGTTAAAAATATCCTTTCATTACAAAGTTTGAATTTTAAAGAAGAAGGAACCTTTAGGGTCAGATTTACTAACATCTGCAGGAGCTCAAAGACGTCTTTTGATGTTAAAAAGCTGCTAGATTTACTGAAGCAACTCAGTCAGTTTGTGACTGAAGTTATGACATATGTGTTTGTAAGAGTTTCACTTTCAGGATACGCTACCGGGTCCTCTGACCACCACCGAACAGTTATTTCTGTTAATATCAGAAATAACTGTTCTGATAGAAATCACTGAGCGCTGTGCAAAGTGTTCTTTTTCTGTTTTTAATGTAGAGATTTGTGATGCTGTGTTTTCTGACCACAGTCCTGTGATGTTTGAAGTTCCTCTTGCCTGTACCTCAGTTAAACCTCACGCTGCTGCGTGGCCCTGTCGCGTTTTTAACTCCTCCACTGCTGAGCAGTTTTCAACAGTTTTTAACCAGACCTGTAAAATCCCAGAGTTTTTATGTAGCCAGACTAAGGAACTGAGCTCATGGTTTTATTCCACCTGCCAGACATCTTTGGACTGCTTTGCACATGGCTCCATTAAATTCCAGGCAGTCTAAAACTAAATCTGAGCCCTGGCTGAATGACACAACCCGAGCTGTCAGACAAGTGCCGTCGAGCTGAGCACACGTGGAAAAAGGACAAATTACAAGTTTCATTCCAGATACTAAAGGAATGTTAGCGTCAATATCAAAAACCTGTAAAAGATGCCAAAAGAAAACACGTATCTGACATTATTCTGTCAAACTGTCACAACTCGCGTGTTTTATTTAAAACTATTAACTCTGTTCTTAGTGCACCACATACTGACTATATCGAGCCGTTCTCTGCAACCTGTGAAAGTTTTTTACACTTTTTTTAATTGAGAAGGTCTACTCCTCCAGGGCTCAAATTGCTCCTTGTGTTCAGACCATCAGTCTCTGCTTCCTGCTCTGCTGGCTTTGAGGGGTTTGAGCCGTTGACTTTGTCCTCTTTAAAGGAGACTGCAGGGTCTCCAAACAATGCTGTCCCTCCTCGACTCTTATAAGAGGTGTTACCTACAGTTGGACCTTTGGTTTTCCAGCTGCTAAACTATAGTTTACCATGTCAGGTGTAGTCCCTAAAGATTGAAAACATGTTGTAGTCAAACCCCTGCTTTAAAAATCTGTTCTTGATGCTACGATTCTTGCAAATGACATCTCCAAACTACCTTTTCTTTCCAAAATTCTTGAAAAGAGAATTCACAGTCAATGAAAGACCTTCCTGGAAAAGCAAAATCTTTTCCAAAAGGCAAAAGGTTTTCCAATCTCTTTTTAAACCCTGTCATAGCACTGAATCAGCCCTTTTTAAGGGCTGATTCATTTAAGTTTTTAATGACATATTTTTAGCTACTGGCATTAAGGCTTTGATGTCTCTTAACCTTGTAAAATTCAGTGACAAAAAGACTGAGGTGATGGTTTTTGGCAGCTCCACTGAGACACCAAATGTATATTTAGATACCTTGGCCCAGTATGTTAAGCCAACTGTCATAAACCTGCTGGTCAAAGTGGACTGTGATCTGAAACTTGACAGTTAGATCAAAGCAGTGGTAAAATCAAGCTTCTTTCAGCTCAGGCAGTGAGCTAAAATAAAGCCAATTCTTTCACAAAGGCACTTTGACACAGTTATCCACGCCTTAGCACTCGATTGGATTACTGTAATGCACTTTATATAGGGGTCAGTGCTTCATACATCTACAGAGCATCCAATATGTTGCAGCTCGAAAGTTGGAGGACATTTTCCCTATTTTAGCTTCAGTTCACCTGCTGCCCATTTCTTTTTAGGATTCCTTTTAAATTCTTTTATTTGCTTTTAAAGCCTGCCATGGACTAGTCCAATCTTATCTCTCTGAGCTGCTACAGCCGTATACCCACCTCTCTCAGGTCAGCTGATCAGCTGTTCCTGAATGTACCCAGGACTGAGCGTAAACTCAGAGGAGATTGTGCTTTTTCTGTAGCAGCTCCAAAACTGTGGAACAATATGCCTTTTGAGATAAGACAGGCCTCTTCTGTTTGTTTTTTGTTTTGTTTTATTTGATTCTATGCTGTTTTATCTTATTTTAAATATAGGGCTGTTTTAATTTTGATGTATTATGTGTTTTATTTTTTACAGTTTTTTTTATTCAATTGTTCTTAACCTATTTACTGTACAGCACTTTAGTCCAGTGCTGGGTATCTTAAAATGCTTTATAAATAAAGATGGTTTGGATTGGATTGGATACAATTAAATACATCTTGTTTTCTTAGAATTTATTATTGTGATCCAGTGGAACTCTTTTCCTGCTCCCTGTTATGGATCTCTGTGACTACAATAAAATTCCCTCCATCCATCACTGAACTGTACTGAAGTAAAACGTCATCCTAAGGACTGCGATACACCAAAGGACACCACTAATAAACACTGATTACACTCTGTTCTTCTTGCAGCAACAATTTTTTCTGCAGGTAACAATTTCCCATGCTACCCGCAGCTGCAATTGAGCAGTAAGAATGTATTTGTCTCTATTCAAATGATGATTCAGTGAATTTGAATTATTCTGCAGCAGGAGAATGACCCCAAGCATACAGCCAAAGTCATTAAGAACTATCTTCAGTGTAGAGAAGAACAAGAAGTACTGGAAGTGATAGTACAGCCCCCCACAGAGCCCTGAACATCATCGAGTGTGTCTGGGATTACATGAAAATACAGAAGGATGTGAGGAAGCTGGTAGGAACAACCTACCAGTCAAGTTCCTTCAAAAACTGTGTGCAATTGGACCTAGAAGAATTGATGCTGTTTTGAAGGCAAAAGGTGTTTACACCAAGTATTGATTTGATTTATCTTTTGTTCATTCACTGCATTTTGTTGATTGATGAAAATATGGTGACTTTCAGCTAGCAGGGCTCAAATAAGAGAACCAATCAGTCATATTTGTAGGTTATTGTTACGCCCCAGTCTAGGGGTACAGAAACATAACATAAGGGTCAGAAAGGAAGTGACCCCGCCCTGGTCCCAAAAACCATACTAAGAAGCCAATCTTTGAAGTGAACGGTGGTTCATTTGTGTCTACACTGAAAAACTTTACTCTGGCATGAACAAAGCCCAAAATAACAACCCCCCCCGCCCCCCCCCCCCCGCCCCCCCAAAAAAAACCAAAAAAAACAAAACAAGCTAAATCAGGAGAGGAGGTGCTATGTAAACCTTATGTGAAACATAAACCAAACAAAAGACACATGCTACACCTAACTCCCTAACTGAAATAAACAGGAGAATATTGAGGCAGCTCACCCCTTCTGCTTCAGTGCCTATTTACAGTTTACTATTTACAAGTGAAAGTCTCTACACACTATGTACAAAGCTCTGTAGGTCTCAAGAATCACACACACGAATGTCACAAAGTTTGGAGGCCAAGGATGGCTCTGCTGCTGCTGTCAGTTGCTGCCGCCAACAACTGCTGGTGAGAGATGATTTAAAAACAGCCACATGATGAGGGGACCAATAACCCACCGCCAGCTCTCCAATCAGGAAGGACCTGTAGATACTTAAAGACATAGCGCAGGGGGAAAGGGGAGGGGTACGGGTGTGGGGGGTGAAGGGTGTGGGGGCAAAAAAAGTGCTTTTATATTACTACTAACACTGATTCAGGACAGACAATTAGTTATTTAAAACATTTCTAGCAGTCGTTCACAAACAGGGAACAGTCTGTCTATTCTCTCCATCTGTCAGCTGCTGCTGGCTCTTCCTCCTCCTCTTTCTCACACACTGCTGAGTTTGTCCTGGTGGATCATCAGGGGTAAAAAGCCTTTATTCTTACAAGCCAGATGACTTGTAAGAATGAATGATGCTGCGAAGCATGAAAATGCCATTGGGTCTGCCGTGGTGGTTTACAGCTATCAATTCTGTTCAACTTTATCTTTTAGAAAAATCTAGAAAAATAAAAACCTGCATGCAAACCAGTAAACAAAGTAAAAGAAACAAGTACTGTTGAGAAACTATAATACATAAATTACAATTAAAATTCTGAACAACAAAAACAACTGGTGAATATATAACTAATATGCAAACAACTTAACAATCCCCCAAAGTCATGTCACATGACAGCGTAACATCTAAACACAAGAGGGGGGAGGAGGAGCAAAGACTGCCTGCTCTTCGCTGACACGGGAGCAGCGAATCCGGCGACCTGGCTGTTTTTGTATTTGCCGAATGCACAGCATTGCAAACAAGAGCAGTAAGTAAAGAATCAATCTCACCAGACTAGAATTGATCCAATACCGATGCAGACTTGGTATCGATACCAAGTCGGTATCGATTAATAACGTGATAATTAATGCGATATTGATTCATTCAATCCTGAATCGATTTCTAAATATAAATGTATTTTGCCAGAAATGCAGGGAGCTCACAAAACTATTTCAATGACCACCAAACAGCTAAAACAATAAATGAGAGCAGGTGAACAGATTCCACACAAAGATGTGAACACAAAGCGCGGACCCAATGCATCAGTGACATGTCGTCTTTCTCACCCGACGACATGAACACGGACACGCCGTTGGGGCAGAAAGTCAACATCTCACTGATTCTGAGCTGCAGCTTTTGTTCCTCTCCGACCAAAAGAAAGCTTCATTTTTGCTGTTTAATACATTTTTTTAAAATTATGCCAAATTGAAAAACGCTTAGCTTGCTGTTTTTCTGTATTTTATCCTCAGTTACTTTGAAACAGTTACTGAGTCAAAATTGAATTTTATAAAATCGATTATAGAAATCAGTGACGCCCTAGTGAGTAGCCTAAGCCCAACAGAAGTGGATGTAGCTGTGGGTAATGAGAAAAGGTTGATAACACATTATATGCAGTAAATGCACTGCCCAAGTGTCCCCTCTCCCCACTGCCTGTCATTAAAGAACTTTGTGTTGACAAGATTGTTAGGTAATCATTTACAAATCTATAATATCTGCATGGACAGCGTTAACTGATGAAGTTGAAAAATTCAATACTTACATTTAAAAGTTTACTCTTCAGCCATCATGCTTCTGCCATCTGCCGTTTTTTACTTTTTTTAAATTAGCCACAGTCAAAGCTGTGCTATGAATTCTGGGATATGTTGGGCCGCGAATGATACACTTTTTTTTTTTTTTTTTGCCTTTCCCGTTTGGCTCTTTTGCCATCAGAATTATTGTCTAAAGGCGAAGAAAGATGCCCAACGGATTTACTTTACCAAATTGACCATCCCAGCCTTGCTGTAATGGTCCATTTGATTCACCTTTTATTGTTTATTTTATTTTCACTTGCTGAATACGGGACAGACTTGACTGGGGGAAAGAAGGGGAGAAAGAAAGAGGGAAAGAAAAACAGTTGAGAAGAGGGACGGGGGAGAAGGGCAAAAAACAAAAGCCAACAGAATAAGCAGAAAAAAAAAACATATATCGATCACCTCGATCACCTGTTGAGAAAGAAAAAAGACAACAAGCAGAAGAAAACGAGAGTAATAGAATAAACAACATCACAATGATATATGGGAATATGACAGTAAATACTAAATATTAAACATTATTGTGCAGCACGTAAGATCGACAGCGCACAGTGTGCTTTGAAGTAGGAGCCAAAAAGGGTGTAGTTTGTGTGTGTGATCACCCGTGTGTACACCTGTGAGCATGGACGCGCTTGTTTTTTAAAAGGTTCCTTCATGTAATGATCTGCTAGAGGGTGTGGGGAGCCACTGCCCAGTCCTCCAGGGCATGAAGCAGGTATGGAGGAGATCAAAACTCCAGACATCCAGAGGCCCCCAGAACACAAGAGACCAAGGAAGACCAACAGAGGAGCAGCTGCGCCACTGTCCCAGAAAGAGCTGAGGAGAGTCCCAGATGAGGGCTCACTCAGCAGCTGTGGAGCAGAAGCCAGGGGGGGTTGCAGTGACGTGCCCGTGAGCTCCGCCGTCAGCCAGCTGTGCCTGAGTGACCGAGCCCCAGGCCGAGAGGCCGGGGGCACCCCACCTCCGAAGTGGCCCGAGCGAGCCCCAGGCTCCAGGCCCCGATAAGCAGCCGCCAAGGAGTGAGCCGGTGTGTACCTGGACGCCCATCCCCGGACACAAAGAACCACCAACGCACCGATGTCTGAGGGAGTCCGCCACCAGCAGGGGAAGTGGTGGAGATAGGCCTCCAAACCTTGGAGGGCCTGAGATGTCCCCGGAGAGGTGGCGTCTGATACCTAACCTGACATATAGACACAGACATACAGGCACACACAGATACAAACATCCATTCCCACCCTCATGCTCTCATATGCACTTACTCCACACTCAACCAACGTGGAGACAGACATAAAGAGACGCTGTACACACAATCACACTCCCCAAGCATACTCTACGAACCGGGGCTAGGTACCCTTGCTCCTGGAGGGGGGAACTGCACCCAGACCCAGGTGGTGTTACCCTTTTCCCTGCGGTGGGGAGAAGCAGACCGCCCGGACTCCGCAGCAGCAGGGAGGCCCCACATTTCAGACCCCAGTCGGATGGCCAACTCCTCCTCCTAGCCCCCCCGCTCCAGCAGGCCGCAGAGAACGGGGGTGAGAGAAGACTCCAAACCTCCCTCCACCCGGTCATTGTAGTGTTGATGTATGTGTGTTCTAAGGTGCATTTAGTTACCTCCTCTGCACCCTGGTGACATACCCCTACTCCAAGGCCCTGCATGTGTGGGTGCTTGTGGTGGAGCGGGAAGAGGGAGGCAGCTGGAGATGGGGAGGGAAGGAAGGGAGGGGCAAGTGACCCCTCCCTGGGGCCAGCTCCCCTGCTGACCCCAGTAGGCACCCCCATACTCCGCGACCCGCCAGGGAAAGGGGGCCCAGGCCCATCCAGACCGGGACCCAGTGCAGCAGCGCCGCCCAGCCCCACAGAGCCCGGGACAGTCCACCCAACCCCACCACAGAGAAAACTGTACCCACCCCATCATCCACTCATCTTCCAGACTACATAAGACAATAGACGCCCAGGCTGAGATCTTCCTCCACCTCTCCTGTATCTCCCCTCCTGCAGAGAGAGTTCCTGAAGAGAGGAAAGCTCCTGCAAGATGTGACAACCTCCCCACCAGTTGAAGAGCCCCCCAGGTGGCTCGACGCACCAGCGAGAAAACAGTCCTCATGAACTGGAAAAGTTCATGAGGACTGTTTTCTTGGCTATGCATAGGGCAGTGAAAACCATATGGGCTATATTCTTTTTTGAAGTGACATTATCTAAGCTGCCCAACAAACACACTAAGGGGGAAGTTGGAATATTACATTTCAGACACTTTGATAAGTCTTCACATATCTCGCGCCAAAACTTCTGAACTGGTGGACAGAACCAAAGAGTGTGGATATAATTGTCCGGTGAATTGGTTTGGCAGTGTGAGCAGTTGTTGGTAGACGTAAAGCCCATCTTGAACATCCGATGACCTGTATAGTGCACTCTATGTAGTATTTTGTATTGAATTAATTGAAGACTGGGATTTCTGATTAGATGAAAGGTTTTTAAGCAAATCTGAGACCAGAAGTTTTGGTCTAAGTTAACTGATAAATCCGCTTCCCATTTTGCAATAGGAAGTGATATTGATTCATCTGTTTTAGAAAGCATTCTGTATATTTTGGATAGTAATTTGGGGGTTTTAAGAGTAGGAAATTGAACCACACTTGGTGGTGTTTGTAGTTCAACTTGACCCGGTTTAAATTTCTTTTTTATTATGGATTTAATTTGTTGATATTCTAAAAATCTTTTCTTGTTGATCCCATATTGTGTAACTAGTCTGTCAAATGAAATAAATTCTGTTCCTTCTAGTATATGTTCTACATATTTGATTCCTTTACCACTCCAATCTGAAAAGTTTATCATATTATTGTTTTGTAATATGTCAGGGTTGTTCCAGATAGGTGTACGTTTGCATGGGATTAATGAAGACTCTGTCAACTTCAGAAACTCCCACCATGCTGTCAGAGAAGAGCTGATGTTGACGCTTTTGAAGCATTCATGTCGTTGGATGTTTGAGCTGATAAATGGTAGATCTGAAATCTCCAGATTATTGCAAAGTGCTTGTTCTACATCTAGCCAAGGTTCATCTAAGAGGGTATGTTTTAGCCATCCTGAGATAAACTGAAGCCTGTTGGCTAAGAAGTAGTGCTGAAAGTTAGGTAGTTCTAATCCTCCTTTATCCTTGGTCTTTTGTAGTGTTTTTAAGCTTATACGTGGGGGCTTATTTTTCCAAAGGAATTTGGACATATATGAGTCTAGAGATCTGAACCAATCTTGCGGCGGTTTAGTTGGGATCATTGAGAATAAATAATGTATTTTTGGTAATACCATCATTTGTGCTGGCACCGTTCCTCTTCACCCTCTACACTGCAGACTTCTCCATCAGCTCCCCACGCTGCCACCTACAGAAGTTCTTTGACGACTCTGCCATAGTCGGCCTCATCATAGGTGAGGACGACTCAGAGTACAGACAGTTGACTCTGGATTTTGTTGACTGGTGTCAGCAGAACCACCTGCTGATCAACGCCGGGAAAACGAAGGAGTTGGTGGTGGACTTCCGGAGACGCAGACCCACCACACTGACACCAGTGAACATCCAGGGAGTGGACATTGAGATAGTGGACTCTTATAGGTACCTGGGTGTTCACCTGAATAATAATCTGGACTGGAGCCACAACACTGATGCTCTTGACAGGAAGGGTCAGAGCAGACTCCACCTGCTGAGGCGGCTGAGGTTATTTAGAGTCCAGGGAGTGCTTTTAAAGACCTTCTATGACTCTGTGGTAGCATCTGTCATTTTTTACAGTGTGGTATGTTGGAGCAGCAGTTTATCGGCAGCTGAGAGGAAGAGGTTGGATAAACTCATCAGGAAGGCCAGCTCTGTTCTGGGATGCACCCTGGACCCAGTGCAGGTGGAGGGAGACAGAAGGACTCTGGCCAAAATAACATCTCTGATGGACAGAGTCTCCCACCCCATGCATGTAGATGTTGCTGAACTGCAGAGCTCCTTCAGTGACAGACTGCTGCATCCTAGATGCATGAAGGAGCGTTTCTGCAGGTCCTTCCTCCCTGCAGCTGTCAGACTGTACAATCTGAACTGCTCCCAACAAACATAGATGTTTACATCAATGCTGTAACTGCAATAAGTTAGTTAATTAACCAATTCGCACTACAACCTGGTTTGCCTCTTACCTGTAATTATTTTTATTTAATTTAATAACTGTACAGTACTCTCTGTTTATAGTAACCACTGTCCTTAATGTAAATATGTAAGAAAAATTGTGTATGTTTCTGTTCCGTGTCCTGTGTACTGTTTGTTTGTATATTTGTCTTTTTGGCTGCTGTTACAACCAAATTTCCCCCTTGTGGGACAATTAAAGGATTATTCTATTCTATTCTATTCTATTTTTTATAGCAGCAACCCTTCCTATGAGTGATATGGGTAGACATTTCCATCTAGCCAGATCACCTTCTACTTTCTTTTAAAGTGGGATATGGTTTAATTTAGTTAGATCTGCAAGCTTGGGAGAAATATTAATACCTAAATATTTTATATTTCCTGATTGCAGTGGAGTAGAAGAGGAATTATGGAAGGAGCAACTAATCGGAAGGACTGTAGATTTTGACCAGTTAATTGAGTAATCTAATATTCTTGCAAAAGAGTTTATCAATTCAATCACCCCAGAGATATTGGTTTGTGAATTTTGGAGAAAGAGTAACACATCATCCGCATGAAGGCTGATTTTATGTTCCACATTCTTGCATTTTATGCCCTTAATTGCTGAATTCTGTCTAATTGCTGCTGCTAGTGGTTCGATAAAAATTGCAAACAGTGAAGGGGAGAGTGGGCATCCCTGCCTGGTGCCACTCAGGAGACAGAAGCTGGAGGATGTCTGGTCATTTGTTCTGACATAAGCTGTTGGGAAATTATGTAGTATTTTTAACCAGTTAATGAAAGAGGTTCCAAAACCAAATTTGTGTAAAGTTGCAAATAGAAATTTCCAGTTAACTCTGTCAAACGCTTTTTCTGCATCTAAAGAAAATATAGTTTCAAGGTTTTTACTGTATGAGTAGTCTATCAAATTAAGTAATCTACATGTATTTGTTGATGAGTGCCTACCTTTTATGAAACCAGTTTGGTCAGGATGAATTAAGAGAGGGGTTATTTTCTCTAGTCTCTTCGAGACAGCTTTGCAGATTATTTTGAGGTTGTTACGGATTCAAATATTGGGGAGGATACAAAAGGAAAACCAAAAATAACCACACTGGTCCGGCCGGGTCAAGTCAAACGATGATTTAATGAACACACGCGTGGGAGATGGACACCATACAGCAGACAGCATCAGATCTCAAAATGGTGGAGCCTTGATCAAACTCTTATAGCCTCTAGTGGCCCCCACCTAATCATAAAAGCCTAAACATTCACATTCTTTCTCACACACTGCGCCTAAGCTACGACCTTGGCTCCCTGTTTATCTGCACCTGATGAGATGGGGCAGTATGCTCTGTTCTCTTCTAACCAGACAAATAAGGCGATGACTTTCTGTGAACAGTATTTTCTTATAACTCAGCAGTATAATGCATCATAAAACAATATCATTCATTCACAATAAATCAGCAGTCTAATGTAATGCAAATCAGTTTACCAAATGTAATAGTTATACCTTCTTCTAATTCAGGAGCATAATGCAAACTAAAACTACATAATAATTCACAATCTTTAATTAGGGGTCTAACATGGCATAAAATAATATCATAATCTGACAAGGTCTACATTTATAAGGGATATTGGACGATAGCTTGAGGGATATAAATGGTCTTTGCCTGGTTTTAGCAGGAGATTAATGTTTGCAGAATTCATATTTGATGGAAGTCTGCCCTTTTCTTTGATTTCTAACAACGTTCTGTAAAGAACTGGTGCTAGAATTGTCCAGAATTCTTTGTAGAATTCTGCAGGAAAGCCGTCTGGACCTATTATTGGGCATACTTATCAGGGCTTCCTGGAGTTCACCTGAGGTCAGTGGCGATTCCAGTGCCATTGCTTGAGAGTCTAATAATTTTGGGAGAGTTATGTTGTCTAAAAACTGATCAATTTCCTTTTTACATGGGTTTATTTGTGGTGAATACAACGTTTTATAGAAATCCCTGAAAATGTTGTTTATTTGTTTTGGTTCATATATTGTGTTCCCATATGAATCTTGAACAGCACATATAGTTGTTTTTTATTTATTTATTTTTAGCTGGTTTGCTAGAAATTGACCAGATTTATTACTATGTTCATAATTTTGTAAGCGTAGTCTTTGTACTAAGAATTTTGTTTTTTTTAATCAATTATCTCATTTAATTCTAGTTTTGTTTTGCGTATTTTGTTCAATGTTTCCTGATTTTGGAGGGACGCATAGGCTTCTTCTAGTGATGTGATGGTTTTTTCTAATTCCTGAATATTTTTGTTTTCTTTTTTCTTTTTATGTGATGAGAAAGAAATTATTTTACCTCTCATCACAGCTTTCCATGCTTCCCATAAAACAGAAGCTGATGTTCCGGGAGTATCATTATAGTCTAAATATGAAGTCCACTCTTTTTTAAAATATTTAATAAAGTCTTCATCTTTAAGCAGTGATGTATTAAATCTCCAGTTTTTACTTGGCGTAGTATTATTCTTGTGCATTAGTGTTAAAGATACAGGAGCATGATCGCTGACAGCTATAGGGTGAATCTCAGTGTCTGAAATGTCACTCAGCAGTGAGCTGCTGACCAAAAAATAATCCAGACGAGAGTAGGAGTGATAAACATGTGAAAAAAAAGTATATTCCTTACTGGTGGGGTGAAGGGAGCGCCATGCATCGCAAAGACCAAAGTCGCTCATATACTGTTTGATTATATTTTTGGACTGCCAATTACGCTGAGTTCCTGCTGTGTTGAGCCTATCCATTTCTTCATTTAGTCCAAGGTTGAGGTCGCCTCCAAGAACAAGTGTGCCATCTAAGTGTTCAGAGAGTGCACTGAAAAAACCGTGAAAGAATGAGGGATCATCAACATTTGGACCATATACACTTACAATACATAGCTTTTTATCAAGTATAGATAGTTTAATGATTAAGAATCTGCCCTCTGGATCTATAACTGTATCAAGTACTGTGAAATTAATTTTTTTATGGATTAAAATTGCTACTCCCCTTTGTCTAGAATTATAACAAGCTGAGAACACATTAGGAAACTCAGGTGTTTTAAGTTCATTCGAACCTCTAAGAGGTCTGTGGGTCTCTTGTAAAAGGACAACATCTGCCTGTTGTTTTTTGAGTTGGTTAAATATTTTTAACCTCTTTTCTCTGGAGCCAGCTCCATTTACATTCCATGTAACGAATCTTAGTGAATGATACACCTGACTCACCCTTCAAGTCCGGGGAAATGAAGGGCGCATTTCCAGCCACATTTGAAATTGGGACAGCCTTCATCAAGTCGCTGTGGTGTAATCAGCCTCCAAATGGGGTCTCAAAATTGTACCAAAGAACTCTGTACCTCCCTCCATCCAACCACACATTTCTTCTGGGTTTGCCATCAGCCCTGCCTGCCTCAGGGAATCCGGGACCGTGACCAACCACTGCACATGCTCCACCGAGGTATCACTATGAATGACGACATCATCCAGGTAGGAAACAGCATATGCAGTGTGAGGACACAGCTATCACTACAGGAGGTGCTGAAAAATGGCCGGGGCTTCAAACAAGCCAAACGGAAGTGTGACGAATTGGTACGAACCATACAGAGTGGAGGAGGCCGTTTTTGTCTTTGGACTCTGCAGACAAGGGAATCTGCCAATCAGCTGCGTTTCAAAGTGGTGCTCCGTGAGAG